>NW_027466257.1:25000-92782 GCF_046127955.1 Nelusetta ayraudi
ACCCAAACATCCAACATATCAAGACAATCTGGACCGTATTTTTTCCGCATGTCGTCCACAATTTGTCCCCCCTGAGGAACTGCAGCAGCCACTTTGCTCTGGTTCTTCCCCATCCCTGTCTAGACTTATTACTTGTAGCTGCACAGGCGTCCCTGTGCCCCCTTTTTTTACTCAGGCGCAAAAAGGTAGAGAAAAAATTCACCCCTTCGGTACTTAGTCACCAAAGGTTTTGCCCGCTCAGCCCTCACCAACCTTCTTGGATATCTGGTGAGCGGGACTGGCCCGCGATATGACCTTGACTGGCGCGATATTACGATTTAGCGTACGTTACGCTCAACGTCATTCCGTGCGGCAGGTAAAAAAAAAAGGTGGTGTTGTCCCGGGTGTCCCAATTCCATCACAAGCCGATCGGAGCCGATTATCACCTGGGTCGTTTGTCGGGTTGGTTGACCCGTTTTGTCGTGCAACAGCTGCAACTGCAAACTGCAGGCTTCAATTTACCAACGCCTTACACATGTGATGGCATGGAGACTGTGCATTGTAGCAACATCAGTCCCCTCAGAGAGAATCTTCTCCAAAACAGGGCAGATATTTACAGAGAGAAGAAACAGGATCAGCCGCACAAAGATGAGGCTCTTGGTTTTTCTCATTGTCAATCTTCACTAAAGGACAAAACTGTTATCTGAATGCAGATTTTTTTTTTTCTTTTTGTTTTACACATTTTAATTTATATTTTGTTGTGTGAGTTTCTGTAAGCGTATGTTGTTTGACTTTACATTTGTGTAGTAGTAAAAAACTAAACGTTTAAAATTGGTAATAGTTATTTAGATAGAGGCACCTAGACCCACCTGTGGGTCATAACACCCCCTCTCTTAAGAACTAAACCCTATTAACATACCTACAAACAAAACTAAACAAGAAAAACCTCAGTTCCCCTGAAATAAGAATTCCGCAGCTAGTCCACATGTACATGTGATAACGCATCTGCCAACACATTATCAACCCCCCTTCCTGTGGCAAATCTGGAGATTGAAGTCTTGCAGGAGCAGAGACCACCGCATGTACGGCTGGTTTGATTGCGCATCCTATCCAGGACCACGAGGGCATTATGGTCTGTAAAAACCTGACCCCAAATTAACATCAAGATGGGCATTGTCAGAAGGAGAGCCAAAGCTTCTTTCTTAACTTCCCAGAATTGACTCTGTGTGCGTGCTTGCTTACTTGTGGCATGTCCCTCTACTTCTATGTCATGGTGCAAAACTGACGTACGGCGGGGGTGGTCAGAAAACAATAGTGGGTGGCTCTCAATTAATTTAACAATATCATGACGGGCTGATGCAGGCAAATGGGACAAAAACAAGCTTAAGTTATTCATAATTTCAGAGTTTCCCAGGCGCGCCGAATGAACACCGATTTTTTTTTTTTTTTTCATGAGCCCTCCCTCCGCCAATGGGCACAGAGGGGGCGGAGGCTCAGGCGACACATTTTTCCTAGCGACGTAACGCCCAGTTCAGACTGGACGCGGAAGCGCCACAAAGCGCCGCAAAGTGCCGAGCGCTTCCATTCGGCGCCCATGTTAATCAATGTAGTAGTTCACACCAGACGCGAACAGGCGCGCGGCTCCCCTCACGGATCGCGCCATGCATTTAACGTCAGTTCACTGGACGTGGAAGCGAAGCGCCGCCGAGCGCTTCCATTCGGCGCCCACGTTAATCAATGTGGTGGTTGCGCGGCTCGCGGCATGCATTTGTTGTTTCGGCGTCTGCTCTATTTCGTGCGCGTGCCGCGAGCGGTCCTCGTCAATAGTACAGGAAGTCGCTCAATAAAAACGAGAAAATCCGGTGAATTTTCAAAATAAACTAATTTCAAAATAAAAACCCAATGACAAATTCGATCATATATCATATTTGTATGTTATATTTGTCAGTACATTGTATCAGAGTGCGAGAGAGATTAAACACACACACACACACACACACACAGAGGAAGACTTGATCAAAATACGTCTGTTTGATCCTAGAGATGCCGGTCAATGATCATTATGAAAGAGGTCTTGTCTTGAGATGGACACCTGAGTGCGTGTTTCTATTTATTTACACACACACGCACAAAAGTGAGCTATGGAGCGGGCTGGCTACGGGGCGAGGGGGGGCGATGACGAAAATGATTTTTTTTATTTTATTTTTTTTAAAGAAAAAAAAAGAAGTGAAAAAGTGGGAGTGAAAAAAAGAGTGCAGCTGAGCAGAAGCGCTTGTCGACTGTCGCGGAGCTTTTCGCGTCTGGTGTGAACCAGTTGGAGCCTCACTCGCGAAATTCGTTGGCGCGGCGCTTCCGCTTCCATTGAAATGAACGGCACGAGCCGCGCGCCTGTTCGCGTCTGGTCTGAACCACTACATTCAGTGCCTTTACATGGCACGAGAGAAAATCGAATTATTGCCTTAGTCCGATTATGATCGGAGAACTCACGTGCATGTAAACACCTTACTCCGATTATGATTGGAGTTTGAGAACTCCGATTGGAATCGGAGAACTCCGATTGAGACACCCAGATAATGCCATTGGAATTCGAATTTCTCTGCCATGTATACGCCTTAATCGGACTATTAACTGGACAATGCGAGTGCGCATGCGCCACGCCTCGCTCTCGCGACTCATGACCGCACAACTACGTCATCTAACAAAACAGACGGCGCGAAACAACCTGGCAAACGCGAATAAGAATGTTGACATTTGGAGAGAGGATGAGACCGGGGCGATGCTTTCTCTTCTAAAAGAGATGGACATATTAAAATAACGCACAACGGAGACCTTTTTAAAAAGGGTAGCGCAGCAAATGCAGGGCTCCGGCTTTGCGCACCCCTGAACAAATACGTATTCCTTCGTATTTATATTTCTACCTTTTCGTTCACATTTTTTGTAAGTTAGAAGAATTTTAACTTTGTAAATAAAAGCACAGCAAAGAGATGTTTTCCTGATTTGTTTTTATTTGGGTAATTTCGCTGTTATTCTGCTGGAAACGGCGTGCAGCGGCACCAGCTTCCTCCACGGTCGGCACTTTAATGAGCGTGTGTATAACTGAAGACACCGTTCCTTTGCAAAACCTGTACACAAACTCTCCCACCAGTCTGCTCCGAACCCGAATCCAACAAGAACGAGAGTTTGGGGTCCGTAGCGACGGCACAAAGCGTAGCATCGAAGTGTTGTTGTAGCCCTCCAACAGCAAACAACGTTCTTGTCTGCCTTTTAAAATAACCAGGAGCACAAGAAATAGGGTACACCTTATCTGCAAAGCAAGTAACACGTACATTATGAACTATCGTTCCATATCATAATAGATTTAATATGTCAACCGAAAGCAGCTGACCGGCTGAAAAGACTCACTCCACCCCCTAGTGTTGGGAGGAGGACCCGTCAATAATTTGAATTTCTCAGCTGCATGTATACGGGGACCAAGGTGAGAACTCCGATTGGACAAGAAAACCGAATGATTGCTTAGTCCGATTAAGCTCTGCATGTAAACGCACTGATTGATTAACATGGGCGCTGAATGGAAGCGCTTGGCGATTTGCGGCGCTTCGCGGCGCGGCGCTTCACGGCGCTTCGCTTCGCGGCGCTTCCGCGTCCTGTGTGAACCGGGCGTAACTTTTCAACATTTTGACGTGGCAGACGCGGGATGATCGTTTTCTATCAGGAGTGTGCACTACATAATCTGTATCGGAAAGTTTGCGCTCCACGACATACGGACCAGAAAAACCAGCCTGCAAACGGGAACCGGGTAACGGCAACAATACCAACACTCGGTCGCCTGTCTCAAAAACTCGAGCCACAGCTTTCTTGTCAAACTGCCGCTTCATTTTAGACTGGCTGGCGACAAGAGTTTGGTGAGCAGTTTCACAAGCACGATGCAAGCGTTCACGAAAAAAAATTACGTAATCTAACACATTATTCTCTACTCGCTAAACATCGGAAAGCCACTTACCCCTTAACAGACGCAAGGGTCCTCTCACCGAACACTAAATCAGCTGGGCTGAACCTGAGGGACTCCCACACATACAATCGACGACTGAAGATACACTTTATGCTGCGGAACTACACTCCCAATCACTGTGCTCATTTTAACCCCCCCCCCCCCCACACACACACACACACACACACACACACTAAAATATACGAATTGCAGTAGGTTGGTTTTGTTGCTCTTGGTTGTCCGTTAGTTTTTTGAGAGTTAGTAGTAGATAGATCCCTAGATAGTAAGTTTGATAGATGGATAGAAATAGATAAGTTAGTTAAAGTTACACACACGCACATATATATATATACATATATATATTAACTTCTTTCAATGAACTCCAAAACATACATGGTCAAAATCCATATTATTATTATGTTGTTGTTTTTTTAAATGCTCATACAAAACAAAAAAGAAGTGTTACATCCACTTGTAGTGCATTATTTTTGCCAGCAAGCTTCTCTTGTTACGACTGACCACATTGACCCATATTTTCCATATACTCACCTGAATCAGGTACCCTGCAAGGGCAACGACCTTCCCCGAGGTGATCGGTGGAGTGACGTGCAACCAGCACGTGACCTCTACGACGAGCTTCCACCCACGGAAGTGCCATAGGAGGACACGGATTAAATAGTATGGCTTGTCCACCAGAAGGCTGTATTATGGTGTACATAATATAAAACTTCTGCCCAGTTCTGCTTGTATTGCAATGGTTGGTGTTCCTGAAGTTTCATTTTTCGTCCCTTTTTATTTTTTACATCCATGTTTGTGATGAAATAGTATTGTGAATCGCTAGCTCGCATTGCATGCTGGGAAACAGCGTCACTCAAGGAAGTTTTCGCTTCGCTGACACGGTCCTGAAGGGAAGTGGGTTTTAGTGCACTGGAACGGAACAATGAATGTGTTCAATCAAGCAGTACAAACCTGATTAATTGTCTTAATACTTCACTTCGAATGGCCATATTGTTTAGGATTAGAATTAGATGACAACTTCTTCACAATATTTGCAACTATTCAATTTGACCAGCAGGTGTCAGTAGAAGACGAAATTTCATGTTGACTATTTCCTAATGGAAGTGCTCTCTTTACGTTGGATTTTTCTCATAATTATTTGAAGTGTAGGCCTGTAGTTGATGAGGAATCACGGTGTGCTAACGCTAACTCAAACAGCTTCGATGAAAAAAGGGAGTGTGATTTGGGTTTGTGGTACATTATGACAATCTTGGACTTGCAAGACTGAGGCGACGGTTCAATTCCCATCAATGTGTATTATATGTGTTATTTAGCTCATCTATTCTACATTTTAAATAGATCACATTTGACATCTGGCCCACTGAACACTTACTATTGAACATATTTTTAAACTATGGGCTATTTAGTCTTGTTTTAGGATATAATATAATTCATTGCACAAACTGTCAGGCTAAGTATAGAGCTATAGTCTACTACAATCAGTCGTGCCAAAAAAGAGACATTGTCTTTATTTTTCATTTTTATTTTATTGTGTCAGCATTGAACCGTACAACCATGTAGTGTTGTCCAACAAGAATGCATGGCGAATCAAATCCCAAACAACCTATGAAACAATGAACACGTTTCTATTGCACTTCATTTTATTGAGCACTAGATGACCTCCTCGAGCACTGTGTCATTGAAGCCTCGAGTAATGAACCATTTTTTGAAAAAAGTGTCAAAGCTTCAACAAAGTCTCCATCGGCCATCACTACCTACGGCTGCGTGCTCTAACACCATTTCAGAAGTGACTAACTGCAGACTTGGGAGCGGAGGAGGGATGACAGTCAGGCTGGCTCGACTGCTCCTCCTTCTCAGCCGTGGTGCGTCCAGTCAGCAGCCAACATCCAGGACCGCACCTGCAAGGCGTCATCCACTCTCTCTCTCACACACACACAAAATAAATTGTGTTCAATCATGTTAAACTTGGTTGGGGCACAGCCATGGCTCTTTATATTTTATTTTTATTTTATTTTGTATTTTATTTTGAAGTTAGCGCTTTGCATTCTGGGCGATCCTCGGTACAGAGGAAGCCCATGAAGCAGGTGAGACGGTCTCCTCCCTGCTGAGACAGAAATTAATGCAATAAGTTGAGCTATGCTTCATGTAACTGTGTTTCAGTGTTTAAATGTGTGCTGGTGTCTTTCATTTAATTTTTTTTAATTTATTTTTTTATTTTATTTTTTTTTTAGCAAAGTTCGTTTTTTTTTTTTTTTATTGCTATTAAAAACGATTAGCATGCTAGCATGTCCATTAGCAGGACACAGCTCTCATACGGAGCACGTTGTCTCTGCAGGAGGTGACCAAGTTTCACGGAGCAAGTTATGGTTGTGTCCCATTCTGTTTCAGGTATGTGTGTGTAACTGGAAGAATGTTACAGTGTATAAAAATGGAGCTTTAGGGAGCGAATTATTGAAATTGCGAATGTCATTTTTTTGTATTTTGTAGAAAAATGTATTTTATTTTTAATATTATTTGTATTGTAGAAACAACAACTATACGATCGCTACTTCAGTACAGAGGAAGCCCATGAAGCAGGAGGTGACCAAGTTTCACGGAGCAAGTTATGGTTGTGTCCCATTCTGTTTCAGAGAATAAACTGCTGCTCCACACCTGACTTCTGCAAGTCTTCATTATACAGCAAGCAGGACAGAATAGGAGAGGTCACATTGGTGCCGTGACTCGAGACTCTTTTGTTGTGCTACCGATGCTGCAGAGCGACCCGGGGACTGTTCTGCTGCTGCTGTTCATCTGCGGTCACTGAAGTCGGTCAGATGTGTTGCTTTTGTGCAGTGTTAGACATCAGATAGAGGGTTTATGTACTTTTATTTGATTTTTTTTTTTTTTTTTTTTTTTTTTTTTTTTTTTTCAGTTTCCAGTCTAGGCCTTTTGTGGTTTCATCCTTTTGTTTTGTGGTATTGTGTTTTGTTAACTTTTTGGAAAGATGAGTAATCCTCAGGGTAATGTTTTTGTAACTCCTTTTGGTGCTGGCAGAGGGAGGGGTTTTATGCATCCTTCAAGTTTACTGTTTGAGAGTCCTGTTCAGGGGGGTGGTGTAGTGTTGGGTAATCAGTGTACACCTGGGCGCCCCTTGCTCAGTACTGGTGTTATCCCTCCCCCCAACTCAGATGCAAACCCTCATGCCCTTGCTAGCCAGGGCATGCATTCCCCTGTCCCGGACAGGCACAGCATGTGTTCCCCTGCACCTACCCCTGATGTTATTGCTGCTAGTATTGTAGGTCAGATGGGTGATGCATTGATTCAACAGGTCAGCCAGCGGGTGGCACAGGACATTATCTCTCACCTCAGTGCATCTGTCACTACCCCTTTACTAAGTGCTGCCCCTTCACCTGCCCATGCTGATATGCTAGCCAGTTCCCCTTTACATAGTGCTACCCCTCGACCTAGCCATGCAAATGTGTCTGCCACAAATGCTTTTGACGTGTCCCATTTGCAATATGTCCCTCATCGAAAGCTGAAGGAGCCCCCCTGCTTCAGAGGAGACAACTCAGACTCTGTTTCCGTCCAGGAGTGGGAGGAGCTCATGAGGAGTTTCATTAAGAGGGGGAATCTGCAACCTGAGGAACAAGCGGAGGAGATCCTTGTTCATCTTGGTGGCAAAGCAAAGGATGTTGTCAGGTTTGGGACCAGGAACAGTGGTATTAACATCACCTGTAACCCCGATGCCATTTATGGTCTCTTGCGGAAGCACTTTGATTCTGTTCCGTGTTCACCACTCCCATTAGCAGACTTTTACACCACTCTTCCTGGGAAGGGTGAGGATGCCTTTGACTACTGGCTTAGACTGAACCGCGCTGTTGACTTGGCCATTGAACGTCTGAAGGAGCAAGGAAAGTCACTGGACAGCCCCAGCACTGAGGTGACTCGAATGTTCATAAAGAACTGCCCTTCTACTGAGCTCGCCATGACCTTCAGGTCGAAGACGATAGACAAGTGGACTGCTCGTGAAGTCCAAGACATTCTGAACGAATATCATTCTGAAATGATGTCAGTGAACAGAACTTCCAGAGAAAGGGTGTCAGTGAATGCTCTTGCTGCTGTCTCGCCACCTGCACCACCTGCTGAAGAACAGAGCCCACTGCAGCCACAGGCCACTGACCCTGATGCCCTGAACCGCCTTATTAACATGCTGGAGAAGGTGCTCCTGCAAAGATCTTCCCCAGCTTCAAACAGTCCTGTTCATGGTCCGACTCGACGGCCTGGCCCAAGGCACCCCAGGATCGGTGGGTTGCACTTGGAGGAAATGTCTTCTTCTCCACCATGGACTTGACGTCTGGCTTCTACAATGTGCCACTCCATGAAGAGCACAAAAAATACACAGCTTTCTCTTCACCTTTTGGCCTCCACTAGTACAACAGAATGCCACAAGGTCTGTCCAACAGTCCTGCAACATTCATGCGAATGATGATGTCAATCTTCGGGGATGAAAACTTCACTAGTCTGCTCTGCTATCTTGATGACCTGATGGTCTTTGCCCCAACTGAACAGCAGGCGCTTGAGCGTCTAGAGATGGTGTTCTCCCGTCTGAAAAGTCACAAACTCAAACTGGCCCCCAAGAAGTGTCATCTCTTGCGGAGGTCAGTAAGGTTCCTGGGACATGTCATTTGTGGGGACGGGGTGATGAAGGACCCTGACAAGATGAAAGCCATCATGGATGTGGGAGAGGCTGACCTGATGGAGAGTGATGGTGTGACCCCTTCCTGGAGGAAGATTAATTCTTTCCTGGGCCTAATCTTCTACTATCAGCACTTCATAGCTGACTGCTCTGCTAAAGCAAAACCCTTGTTCAGACTCCTCTCTGGAAGGCAGGTGCAGCATAAGGCCATGAGAGGCAGGAAGGTGAAAAAGCGATCATCTGCTCCACCAGCGCTTATGGCAAGCGACTGGACTGCTGCATGCAAAGAATCGTTCCAGACCCTGAAGAATGAATTAGCTTGCAATGTCACCTTATCCCACCCCAACTTCAGTGAGCCCTTCGTTCTCGCTGTTGATGCGTCGTTTGATGGCATTGGCGCAGTCCTGTCTCAAGTGCCACCAGGTGAGACTGTTGCTCGACCTGTCGCTTTCGCCAGCAAGACACTGTCCCGATCACAAATTAACTATCCAGCGCACAGGTTGGAATTCCTGGCGTTAAAATGGGCCATTTGTGACAAGTTTGGTCATTGTCATTGCCCATTGTCCTACATCTTAACAAAGCCATGTTTGGACGCATGTGAACAAAGATGGGTTGCTAAGCTTGCCGCATTCGATTTCCATCTGAAGTATGTCCCTGACGTTAAGAACGTTGTCGCTGATGCGCTAAGCCGCGAGCCATTCGTTCAGTCATGTATCAGTCAACGTCTGATGAAAGAGCCCTACGTTGCACTGCTGGACGAAGTTAATGGCGTCGTCAGGGGTACAGTGCAAGATGCCTTCCGGCTGACAACTGCCAAGTTCTTCAAGAAAGGGAACCAAGACCATCCGATTCTGATGCTGAAGCCGTTATTTTATTTTGAAAGGTGACCCGCAGCTATTTTAGGTCGAGAAAAAAAAATGGCCGAAATGTTTGTTTGATGGAAAGCGGGTCAAGCCGGAGTGGTTGGTGAGCCAAAAATTCTTTTGACCTCACGTTGTCTGTGTTGCCTCGAACCAAAAACTCAAGAAGGAAAATAAACAAGTTAAATGGAACCCACGTCTCATCAATTTATGAATGATGTAGTGGTGCTGGTATGACGGACGGACATTGAAGACACCTGAGCGTCAAAGGTAAAGAGCGGCTACATGAATGAAAACTGTGGAACTACACAGTCAATCAACACAATCAACACATTGAACACACAAACACATCACATCCTTCCTTCATTTGGCAGCAGACAATAAAACAGCAGTTGGATCAAAGATGCAGTGGAGTCCGAAGAGACGCCAGTGAAGGATCTCTGATCCAGTGGAGCTCCAAGCTGCAGTGACTTTACACACAACTGAGCATCATGTTGAGTTGAAGCAGCAGATCAGAGCAACACTGTCAGTCACAACAGGACGTGTTGACACTCAGTGGCTGGAACACACTGGAGTGTGAAGCTGCACTGAGGACACTGTAGTGGAGACACTGAGGACCTGGGGCTTCATTTACAAAAACGTACATGGATTTCATCCTGAAACAAAAAAATCTGGATGTTCAAAATGTTGCAAACGCACAAACACACACCCATTTCCTTTGAGAGTCCCAATCCTCGTGGAATTGATCGCACATGAGCACGAGCCCTGCTCCTCCCTCGGAACACCTCCACATACAAAGCGTTGGACTTTTGGAAGGACAGTCTTGAGGTCAGCCTGACTAAAATCTCCAGTGAGGATGGTAAAGCTTTTGGGTTTGCTGTCTGTTGATCACTGATGGCCTGGTACAGTTCATTGAGTGCAGCGTTCCTCTCACTGCTGTTGTTGGTGGGAGGGATGTAAACTGCAACTAGCAAAATGGCAGTAAACTGCCAGGGCAGATAGAATAGACGGCACTTTATGATCATCAACTGTGCCAGTGGTGAACAGTGTTTGCATACCACTGCAGTGTCCCGGCACCACGCACCACAGATGTAAACACATGCTGCACCACCGCGGGACTTCCCTCCATTTACATGGTGATGATGATGATGATGATGATGATGATCAGACATTAATGAGTCTTGATTCACTTTCACTGTCTTTAGAATCTCACATGTCGACCACAACTGAAAACAGCCACAAGCACACAAAGGACTCACTGATTATTTTCCATCTTCACTGCTGATTGGCTGCACACTGACTGACACACTGCTGTTGTTATTGTGTTGACAACCCACTGGCACAATGACTCCTTTGAGGGAATGACTCAGTGATCCCAACAGCTGCACATCTGGATCATCAACAGAGAGAAATGACTCTGAATATGACATTTACACCATGGAAGAAATCAAATATTGATTCTTTATTCAGGCTGGAGAACTGCTGGTTGACAAAGCTCAGCTGTGATTGGCTGCTCTCAGCTCTGAAGTCCAACCCCTCCCACCTCAGAGAGCTGAACCTGAGTTGGAACCACCTTAAGGATTCATCAGTGAAGGAGCTCAGTGGGGTTTTCTGCAGAGTCCAGACTGTAAACTGGAGACTCTGGGGTCAGTTCACCCTCTTCACTCTACAACTTCTATCACTCTTGTTGTTGTTGTCATGATTTTCACTTCACTGCTGTTGGAAATTCAATTTGCAGACACTTTTTTTTTGATAATGAATGAAAGGGCGTGTTTTCATTGCCTCACCTCGCCTCGCCATGGTATGGTGTTAGGGTGTTTGCACTGGCCGCTACACAGTTGTAGGGGGCGCTGTTTTGGTACCTCAATCCCCCAGGGTCCGAGCAAGACGAAGCGAGTTTAGTGGTGACGTAGCGACGAGCAGGGCACTGGATTGGCTCCGTGTCCGCGTCGATGTTCCCTGTCAGAGCGGACATCCACGCCAACTCCTTTGACACAGAACTTCCGTGTCAGGTACATTTTACCGTGAATACAAGTAGCTACTATTGGTGTTGTACAAATACATTTATGTGTATACAGTTTTTGAAAACAGCTTTTTCAATACATGTTTACTTTCGTCTTTTGGGGAGAGGCAGGCAAACCGGGAATGCCCTCGACGTCGCGAGTGTGTTCAACCATATTCGCGAAAAAGACAAACGGCAAATGGCGAATCGCTCGGTAAAGAAAATAAATCGAGTTGCTCCTGCGTGAGGCGCGGTAAGCTAGGGAACCCCAGGAGTCTTGAGGAGAGAAGAAATACTGATTCGTCGAGAGGACGTGGCTCTTGGCCGCGAGGAAGCCTCAAACACCGCGGCATATAACAAAGTCGTCCTTGGCTCGCTAGGGCAGCTATTTCAAATAAGGAGGCGTGTTTACTGTCTGTTTTTCTGTTTGTTTGTTTTTAAATAAACGCTATTTCCCGTTGTATCCGTCTCGTGTTTACTTTTGGTGAAAATATGAAGGTTGAACTACACATTTGCTCGCATGGAAAACGAAACAATAAATTATAAATGTTGCTGCATAAATGATCAACTGTGACTTCAGTGAGGGAAAGTGTTCTTTCTTGAACAGAAAAGCAACCACAGACCGAGCAGCAGGTATGAAACAACTTCTACTTTGTCCATCGCTGCGCTGTTGTGTATCGCACAGAAGTGATGCTGGGGAAAACATTGTCCCGCTTTACCGTGTCGACTCCGCCCACGGTCTCGTAATCACAGAGCCAATGAAAACGCAATCGTACCGAGGCGAACCGTGGTGAGGCGAGGCAATGAAAACACGCCCTAAACTGGGCTTGAAGGTACAGTGGGTAAAATCCTCCCATCTAGTGGTCAGATTGCAGACTGCTTTTGTTGCAGATTCTGAAGTCGACGTTTCACTTTGATGTTCAGAGTGATGAGACCCTGGTAAAATTCCATCGTTATAAACTCTCCATCATTTCTTCTCTATTCAGGTTGGAGTACTGCTGGTTGTCAAAGCTCAGCTGTGATTGGCTGCTCTCAGCTCTGAAATCCAACCCCTCCCACCTCAGACACCTGGACCTGAGTCAGAACCAGCTGCAGGATTCATTAGTGAAGGTTCTGAGTGGTTTTCTGCAGAGTCCAGATTGTAAACTGGAGACTCTGAGGTCAGTTCACCCTCTTCACTCTACAACTTCTATCACTCTTGTTGTTGTCGTCATGATTTTCACTTCACTGCTGTTGGAAATTCAATTTGCAGACACTGGTTTGTGTTTGAAATGAGTGGAACTGGGTTTGAAGCAGGGGTGTCCATTAGGTCAATCGTGTGGAGTCCTCGTCACTTCCAGCAGGTAGAATGGTTCAGGCAGGAACTCAGTGATCTTGGTCATAATGTACGATGTGCTGGATTTTGTTCTTATATGTGCTGGATTTTACAGTCAAAGGTAAATGAAACGAATCGGCTTCTGCACCGCTCAGATCAAATAAAGGAGACATAAAGCAGATTTCATTTTAAATCTGAAACTATAATAATTGTTAAAATCAATGTATACTTCAGATACCTGCATTCTGTATGAGAGCAGACAGGGACAGCAAAAAGAGTTTGGCTGTTGTTTTCTTTAAATACACGCCAAACTACTGTGCTTGTCACGTGAGTTTGCAATCCTGGCGTAAACTGACGGAGACGCCTCACTCGCAAAATACGCTTCAAAGTCACGCACAGCAGAAGCACCGGAGATCCTGGGAGATGCTGCTAGCAAAACATCTGCGTTCCACACACACACACACACACACACACACACACACACACACACCGATTGTATAGTAGGTAGATCTTTTTGACTTGGTCATTTTAAAAGTAGCTTGCCTGTTGAAAAAGTGTGAGCACCCCTGGTTTAAAGGTACAGAGTGTAAAATCCTGCCATCTGGTGGTCAGATTTCAGATTGCAGCGCTCATTCACTCACCCTCTCTCCTTTGTTGAGTGTCAGATTCTAAAGTCGACATTTGACTTTGATTCTAAACTCTCCTTCATTTCTTCTCTATTCAGGTTGGAGGGCTGCAGGTTGTCAAAGCTCAGCTGTGATTGGCTGCTCTCAGCTCTGAAGTCCAACGACTCCCACCTCAGACACCTGGACCTGGGTCAGAACCAACTGCAGGATTCATCAGTGAAGGAGCTGAGTGGTTTTCTGCAGAGTCCAGACTGTAAACTGGAGACTCTGAGGTCAGTTCACCCTCTTCACTCTACAACTTCTATGACTCTTGTTATTGTTGTCATGATTTTCACTTCACTGCTTTTAGAAATTCAATTTTCAGTCACTGGTTTGTGTTTGAAATGAGTGAAACTGGGTTTGAAACAGGGGTGCCCATTAGGTCGGAGACAGAGAGAGAGAGGGAGAGAGAGAGAGAGAGAGAGCGAGAGAGAGAGAGAGAGAGAGAGCTTTAAGAGTGGAGTCCTCGTCACTTACAGCAGGTAGAATGGTTCAGGCAGGAAGTCAATGATTAGAAAACACGGTGGTTGTGGTTGATCTTGGGGTGAATTCCAATTCCTCCCTTAACCCTCAATCTCAACCCTCAATCTCAAAAATGCGCGCTCCCTGCTAGGTGCAAATGCTGTCCCGATTCTAAGAACGTCCAGTTGAGGGAGGAGATTAAGGGCTGTATCGCCCTCAATATTGAGATTCTCCGGGACCACCCTTGGCAGTGAGGGCTACCCAGAAGGCATTGCGTATTTTCGCCAAGACATCTTCGAAAAAGATGGCGACAAAAAAGCGAGCTACAAATGGAAGTATTTTCTTAGTTCATAAAGATATAAATATTACAAAACCATTTTATTGTCTTAGTTTAAGAGTTTTTTATGGATTATTGACATCGTTGTTGCGTAACATTTTTATTTTTTTTACTTTACGATGTTTGTCAGCCGGACCGGCGGTCCCGGCTTCATGTTACTTGTGTACCTCGTTGTGTAGCGACGGAGGACTTCTTCTTTTTCATCGTCTTTTTCTTCTTCTCCTTCTTCTTCGTCGTTGTCGTCTTCTTGACAGACTGGACTTAGCTTTGGCGTACGGCAGCCCCCCACAGTCTGAAGACGTAACTGCACTTAAGGGGTGTCCCATTTCTAAGCCCTTACACTTATTTTTGAGGGCCAAGATTGAGGGCCAAAGATTGAGGGTTAAGGGCGAGGGTTGAGATTGAGGAGTTAAGGGAGGAATTGGAATTGGCCCTTGGTCATAATGTCCGATGTGCTGAATTTTGTTTTGATGCCTCGCTCGCAAAATACGCTTCAAAGTCACGCACAGCAGAAGCACCGGAGATCCTGGGAGATGCTGCTAGCAAAACATGTGCGTTACACACACACACACACACACACACACACACACACACACACCGATTGTATAGTAGCTTGCATGTTGAAAAAGTGTCAGCACCCCTGGTTTAAAGGTACAGAGTGTAAAATCCTGCCATCTGGTGGTCAGATTTCAGCGCTCATTCACTCACCCTCTCTCCTTTGTTGAGTGTCAGATTCTAAAGTCGACTTTTGACTTTGATTCTCAGAGTGATGACACCCTGGAAAAACTCTCCATCATTATAAACTCTCCTTCATTTCTTCTTTATTCAGGTTGTGGAGGTGCAGTTTGTCAAAGCTCAGCTGTGATTGGCTGCTCTCAGCTCTGAAGTCCAACCCCTCCCACCTCAGACACTTGGACCTGAGTTGGAACCACCTTCAGGATTCAACAGTGAAGGAGCTGAGTGGTTTTCTGCAGGGTCCAGACTGTAAACTGGAGACTCTGAGGTCAGTTCACCCTCTTCACTCTACAACTTCTATCACTCTTGTTGTTGTCGTCATGATTTTCACTTCACTGCTGTTGGAAATTCAATTTGCAGACACTGGTTTGTGATAGTAATGAATAAAACTGTGCTTGAAGGTACAGTGGGTAAAATCCTCCCATCTAGTGGTCAGATTGCAGATTGCAGATGCTGAAGTGGACATTTCACTTTGATTTTCAGAGTGATGACACCCAGGAAAAACTCTCTATCATTATAAACTCCATCATTTATTCTCTGTTCAGGTTGTGGGGCTGCAATTTGTCAGAGCTCAGCTGTGATTGGCTGCTCTCAGCTCTGAAGTCCAACCCCTCCCACCTCAGAGAGCTGGGCCTGAATATGAACCCCCTGAAGGAGTCATCAGTGAAGGAGCCACTGATGGATCTTGTCTACAGCAGTGACCATCAACTGGAGAGTGTGAGGTTAGTACTGGTTTGGAACCAGTGGATGATGGTTCCAGCACCAAAGCCAGTTGATCCCACAGCAGAGGTCCAGTGTTCCCAGTCACAGTGTGAGAGGAGGATGGTGACGTCCAGCTGCTCCTCATTCATCCAACATCTGCTGCCAAACTGCTTCTTCTCTCAGTTCACCACCCAATTATTGATCAGTTCATCTTCATCAGGCCTCAGTATCAGTCCAACACTCCATGGTCACATGACCTTCTGATGTTCCACACTTCACATGTGACTGAGAGTCTGCTTCTTCTCACCAGTTACTCCATCATCTCCATCAACAGTCAACGTCTCTGTGATGATGCGTTCAAGGACCGTGAATCCTGACTCCTGCTGTCTCTTCTTATCTTTGCAGGTGGTGGTGAGGATGAGGAGAGTGAAGAGGAGAGCTCCATCTACTGGTGGCTGACAGAACTACAACCAGTGGAGCCAAACAGCAAGCTGTGTGTCACGACTAGTGATGGTGAGGTGAAGCCTCATGAGGCATTGAACCACTTGAGCCAACTGGTTCGAAGCTTCATGTGCACACGAAACCACCTACTGGCCAAATGTACAATCACAGGCAAGCTGTGTCTGAACCACGTGTGATGCATTGAATTTTTGTGTCTGTTATGTCTGTTGGGAATGACTATGAATTGCAAAAAATGAATGACCAAATAATTTCTGTACATAAATTATATATATATATATATATATATATATATATATATGTATATATATATATATATATATATATATATATATATATATATACATATATATATGTACATATATATTATTTTTTTCTCACTTATTTATGATTATTTTTATGGGTACTGATGCCAGTGGTTATGGGGGTGCTCCAAACAAATGTTGTTGTTAACTTTGTTCAACAATGACAATAAATAAATAACTTGACTTGATAACTATGTGTATGATACATTTTTTGAATGTATTCTGTTTGTGCAATTTTTTTCTGAAAATGGCATGGGTGTAATCAGGCAGATGATAGTGAAAGTGATTGTGGGACTTGGAAAAGGGCATAGATCAGGGGTGCTCACACTTTTTCAACATGCAAGCTACTTTTAAAATGAGCAAGTCAAAAAGATCCACCTCCTATAAAACAGGAAAAGTCATTCAGAAATATATTTGTAGTCCAATGATAAAGAAAGAAAGGATTAAATGGGTCAACATGTTCCCATGTGCATTTATGCTCATCATTGTACAGAAAACTCATGGTTTAAAATTGTTTAGGTTATATCTGCCTATGTTTGATTTTATCAATAAAAGTGTGTTTAAGTTAAGATGTTTTGCTGTATAGTTTTGTGTTTTCCAGCGCATAGGTTAGGGATAATTGGTGTGTGTGTGTGTGTGATGCAGACGTTTTGCTAGCAGCATCTCCCAGGATCTCCGGCGCGTCTGCAGTGCGTGCGCACTTTGAAGCGCATTTTCCGAGCGAGGCGTCTCCATCAGTTTACGCCAGGATTGCAAGCTCACGCGACAACCCCGGTAGTTTTGCGTGTAAAACAACAGCGAAACTCTTTTTCCTGTCCCTGTCTGGTCTTTATTTGATCTGAATAGTGCCGAAGCCGATACGTCACATTTACGTTTCACTGTAAAGCACAGCACATATAAGAACAAAATCCAGCACATCGTACATTATGACCAAAATCAACCAGATCCACCGTGTTTTCTAATCGTGCCTGAACGATTCTACCTGCTGTAATTGACGCGGATCTCTCTCTCTCTCTCTCTCACACACACTCACTCTCTCTCTCCCTCTCTCTCTCCATGCGATAGACCCAAACTCCCTTCGCAATTGACCAGTAGATCGCGATGGACGTAATGGGCACCCCTGGCATAGATGCTTGTGTAGCATGGACATTGATGTACAGGACAGGGGGCTCCATCCTATCACCTCTCCCCTCCTCACTCTCTCCGTAAGCTCTCAAAAATATCTCCAAACTAAACGCTATCTAGTCTCAAACACTCCAAACTATAAACGCTATCAAAAATCTAGTAATCCAAACTCTCTCCAAATCTCAGTTGACTGCAACTGCAAGAGATTTAAAATATGAATTGCAGATATATATACATATATATATATATATATATATATATATATATATATATATGGGTCCACTTTTTTCAAATTGAATAGTTGCAAATATTGTGAAGAAGTTGTCATCTAATTCTAATCCTAAACAATATGGCCATTCGAAGTGAAGTATTAAGACAATTAATCAGGTTTGTACTGCTTGATTAAACACAGTCATCCCGTTCCAGTGCACTAAAACCCACTTCCCTTCAGGACCGTGTCAGCGAAGCGAAAACTTCCTTGAGTGACGCTGTTTCCCAGCATGCAATGCGAGCTAGCGATTCACAATACTATTTCATCACAAACATGGATGTAAAAAATAAAAAGGGACGAAAAATGAAACTTCAGGAACACCAACCAATACAATGCAATACAAGCAGAACTGGGCCAAAGTTTTATATTACGTACACCATAATACAGCCTTCTGGTGGACAAGCCATACTATTTAATCCGTGTCTTCCTATGGTATTTCCGTGGGAGGAAGCTCACTTCACGTGCTTTGTGCTCGTCACTCCACCAATCAAGGTTGAGTTAGTTAGTGAACTGAAAAGTCGTAACAGGAGAAGCTTGCTGCCGGAAATAATGCGCTACAAGTGAATGTGACCCTCACTGAACCCAATTCAGACGACTCTCACTACACTATTTTTGTTTTGTATGAGCATTAAAAAAACAACAACAACATAATAATAATATGGATTTTGACCATGTATGTTTTGGAGTTCATTGAAAGAGGTTAATAAAAAAAAGGGCTGGGCTGCCATTTTCTTTGTCCCCTCTTTTCTCCTGTTTATTAAGTATGTAGGGAGGTTAGCCTTTCTGTATTTGGCTTCTCTTTCTTTCTTTAGTTAGTTCTTAAGGCGAGCTAGTTGGAGTTTGGTTTATTATTTTAGCCTGGGCCCACCCTGAAGCCTTTGCTGCCCACCGGTTAAGTTTTTGTTTATTTCATGTACTGATCAATAAATGTTTTTTGTTGAAACTGCCAACTGCCGTGAGAAATTAATGAGGCTTGGGAGTGGGGGAAGGTGTCACACACGTTGCGTCTCGGTCCCCCTCGACGGGACGTAACACAGAGTTTTCACCGTGACAGCAGGTTGAGGTCCTACCGTTTTACAAGCGACGTCGTCACGTTAGCCTGTTCCATCCCTGCTAAATTCTTTAAAGAACTACCGTTAGTAAACTTTTAAATTATAATACACTCTACACTAATTGTAATTTCCTGCCCGTGGTTCTATATTGCAACAGTTGACGGCTCATATCAGCAGATAAGCAGCAACAATCTGGGCATTGCGGGTGATTCATAAATATGTCATTTCTTATTAATTAGCCCATAAGTGTTGTACACCAGTGTGACACCAAATGCTTGTTGCTGACAGCAGTGAAGAAATGACACTCTAGTGGTTCTGCACATTAGTATAAATAGAGTGATTCTCTATCATTACATCACAGGACGGCGGCACTCTGACAGATTCCATGAACCTGGACACTGATGATCCAGACTCCGGTCCAGATGAGCCAACAGGCCACAGTGGAAACGGGTCAGAGCATGGACTGGCTGCTGAAAGGATCCAGGTAGGTGGCGCTGTCATCCCAAGTTGTGTGGTGTGGAGGATCAGGGCCAAAGTTCCAGATGCTCACAGATGTGACTGTGGATTCAGGAGGAGTGTTTGAAGGCTGGACTCCCAACAGTGATTGGCTGCTGAGGACCTCTCAATCACAATCAGGTTTTTTAGTGGCTGTGAGATTGAAAGTGAGATTGCATTGTCCAGGTAGGAGGACAGCAGTCAGCCATGTTTCACCTCAAGTCAACACGCAGTGGTTCACATGAAGGTCCAAGAGGCCTACAGACCTACACTGAGTCTGGAAGTGGCAGTACAGTTGGATCATTGTCTTTGTTGTGTTGTTTGGTCATTGTGATCCAATGTAATGTGAGAGAAGGACGAGTGCAGTTATATTGGAGTGAGTTATTTAGAGTGTAATAGAAGTTATAATGCAGAGTCTGTTTTTATGAAATGTTCTATCACCTGGCATCCATCCATCCATCCATCCATCTTCTACTGCCGTATCCGGAGTCAGGTCTCAGGGGCAGCAGCCTCAGCAGAGACCCCCAGACTTCCCTGGACCCAGTCACCTCCTCCAGCTCCTCCAGTGGGACCCCAAGGCTTCCCAGTCCAGCCCAGAGACCTGGTCCCTCCAGCAGGGTCTCCTCCTGGTGGGACATGCCTGGAACACCTCCCCAGGGAGGCGTCCTAAACAAGACCCCGAGATGCTGGAACTCCTCCCTCTGAGGCAGGGCCTCCCCACCGACCCAGAGAGGGCAAACCACCTCATATCTTGCATTGATTTATCTGTTGGTGATTAATTATAATGTATCATTTATTTTATTTAAATTATATTTGAACTGAATTGGATTTGTTTGTAAAAGTGAGATTTATTTTCATTGATTCATGTGGTTTATGTTGAGACCTAGTGGAGAAGTGGGTATGGCCTACAGAAGGTTTGAGTACACAAGTTATTCAGATACGGAGAATCCCCATGGTAGGACTTCAGGAGGAGGTAAAGGTCACACAGGTTGTGATGGCTTTTATTGTCAGAATATTGAATCATTGAAATATAATGTTTGAGCTTGTAACAAAGTTAGGATGATATAACATAATCACATAAAATAAATGATCTGGTTTCCTTCTGATTCATTGACGTCCTTCTGAAATCTCCACACAAACATCTGGCAAGCATCAAAACCATGAACTATTTTGAGGGAAACTTCTTTTGTCTTAATTATGATTCAATAATGATTTGAGTTCCCATCACAGGTGTTGTGAATCATCTTTTCCACATGATTTCCTCATTTAAGATCATGAAGCAGAAATAAAGTCTCTTGAAAAGTATTTTTCACCTCCAAAATGAAGATGTTATAGAAGTCTGAAGTGAGAGCAGAGCAGTGTGTTGTTGATGTGTGGAACCTTCATGCTGAGATGTTCCAGCCGTGGATGATGAGAGCAGAAGCAGTGGTTGTGTTGCTGCTGCCTTCACTGAGCAGCTGCTCCAAGTCCTGCTTCTTCCACTGAGGATTCAGCTCCACCAGTGGCTTCTGGGACGTCTCTCCCAGTAACCACAGCAGCTTGTAGGGAGAAGCAGTCCGCCAGCCACCAGGCTGCACTGGGGTCAAAGGTCGTGACACACCCACACAGTGTTGGTGAGTGCAGCTTGCTGTTTGGCTCCACTGGTTGTAGTTCTGTCAGCCACCACTAGATGGAGCTCTCCTCTTCACTCTCCTCATCCTCACCACCACCTGCAAAGATAAGAAGAGACAGCAGGAATCAGGATTCACGGTCCTTGAACGCATCATCACAGAGACGTTGACTGTTGATGGAGATGATGGAGTAACTGGTGAGAAGAAGCAGACTCTCAGTCACATGTCAAGTGTGGAACATCAGAAGGTCATGTGACCATGGAGTGTTGGACTGATACTGAGGCCTGATGAAGATGAACTGATCAATAATTGAGTGGTCAACTGAGAGAAGAAGCAGTTTGGCAGCAGATGTTGGATGAATGAGGAGCAGCTGGACGTCACCATCCTCCTCTCACACTGTGACTGGGAACACTGGACCTCTGCTGTGGGATCAACTGGCTTTGGTGCTGGAACCATCATCCACTGGTTCCAAACCAGTACTAACCTCACACTCTCCAGTTGATGGTCACTGCTGTAGACAAGATCCATCAGTGGCTCCTTCACTGATGACTCCTTCAGGGGTTTCATATTCAGGTCCAGCTCTCTGAGGTGGGAGGGGTTGGACTTCAGAGCTGAGAGCAGCCAATCACAGCTGAGCTCTGACAAATTGCAGCCCCACAACCTGAACAGAGAATAAATGATGGAGTTTATAATGATAGAGAGTTTTTCCTGGGTGTCATCACTCTGAAAATCAAAGTGAAATGTCCACTTCAGCATCTGCAATCTGCAATCTGACCACTAGATGGGAGGATTTTACCCACTGTACCTTCAAGTCCAGTTTCATTCATTACTATCACAAACCAGTGTCTGCAAATTGAATTTCCAACAGCAGTAAAGTGAAAATCATGAAGTTGAGATAGAAGTTGTAGAGTGAAGAGGGTGAACTGACCTCAGAGTCTCCAGTTTACAGTCTGGACTCTGCAGAAAACCACTCAGCGCCTTAACTGATTAATCCTGAAGATAGTTCTCAGCCAGGTTCAGCTCTCTGAGGTGGGAGGGGTTGGACTTCAGAGCTGAGAGCAGCCAACCAAAGCTGATCTTTGACAACCTGCACCTCTCCAACCTGAATACGGAATAAATGATGGAGAGTGTCATTCACAGTTGGGGGTGTGCGCGCGCGCGCTTGTGTGTGTGTGTGTGCGTGCGTGAGTGCGTATGTGCGCAAACGTGTGTGTGTGTGTGTGTGTGTGTGTGTGTGTGTGTGTGTGTGTGTAATTTAAAACCAGTTTTACACATTTCTAATAGAATCAAAGTGAATTCCCACAAACTCAATTCAAAGTCATTACAACAATAACTGCAGCAGTTGTAGAGTGAAGAGGGTGAACTGACCTCAGAGCCTCCAGTTTACAGTCTGGACTCTGCAGAAAACCACTCAGCACCTTCACTGTTGAATCCAGAAGGCAGTTCCAACTCAGCTCCAGGTGTCTGAGTTGGGAGGGGTTGGACTTCAGAGCTGAGAGCAGCCAATCACAGCTGAGCTATAACAAACTACATCTCCACAACCTGAATAGAGAAGAAATGATGGAGAGTTTAGAATCAAAGTCAAATGTCCACTTTAGAATCTGACACTCAACAAAGGAGAGAGGGTGAGTGAATGAGCGCTGCAATCTGAAATCTGACCAGCAGATGGCAGGATTTTACACTCTGTACCTTTAAACCAGGGGTGCTCACACTTTTTCAACATGCAAGCTACTTTTAAAATGACCAAGTCAAAAAGATCTACCTACTATACAATCGGTGTGTGTGTGTGTGTGTGTGTGTGTGTGTGTGTGTGTGTGTGTGTGTGTGTGTGTAACTGCTAGCAGCATCTCCCAGGATCTCCGGTGCTTCTGCTGTCCGTGACTTTGAAGCGTATTTTCCCGAGCGAGGCGTCAAAACAAAATTCAGTACATCGGACATTATGACCAAGGGCCAATTCCAATTCCTCCCTTAACTCCTCAATCTCAACCCTCGCCCTTAACCCTCAATCTTTGGCCCTCAATCTTGGCCCTCAAAAATAAGTGTAAGGGCTTAGAAATGGGACACCCCTTAAGTGCAGTTACGTCTTCAGACTGTGGGGGGCTGCCTTATGCCAAAGCTAAGTCCAGTCTGTCAAGAAGACGACAACGACGAAGAAGAAGGAGAAGAAGAAAAAGACGATGAAAAAGAAGAAGTCCTCCGTCGCTACACAACGAGGTACACAAGTAACGTGAAGCCGGGACCGCCGGTCCGGCTGACAAACATCGTAAAGTAAAAAAAATAAAAATGTTACGCAACAACGATGTCAATAATCCATAAAAAACTCTTAAACTAAGACAATAAAATGGTTTTGTAATATTTATATCTTTATTAACTAAGAAAATACTTCCATTTGTAGCTCGCTTTTTTGTCGCCATCTTTTTCGAAGATGTCTTGGCGAAAAGACACAATGCCTTCTGGGTAGCCCTCACTGCCAAGGGTGGTCCCAGAGAATCTCAATATTGAGGGCGATACAGCCCTTAATCTCCTCCCTCAACTGGACGTTCTTAGAATCGGGACAGCATTTGCACCTAGCAGGGAGCGCGCATTTTTGAGATTGAGGGTTGAGATTGAGGGTTAAGGGAGGAATTGGAATTCACCCCAAGATCAACCACAACCACCGTGTTTTCTAATCATTGACTTCCTGCCTGAACCATTCTACCTGCTTTAAATGACGAGGACTCCACTCTTAAAGCTCTCTCTCTGTCTCTCTCTCTCTGTCTGTCTCTCTCTCTCTCTCTCTCTCTCTCTCTCTCTCTCTCTCTCTCTCTCTCTCTCTCTCTCTCTCTCTCTCTCTCTCTCGACCTAATGGGCACCCCTGTTTCAAACCCAGTTTCACTCATTTCAAACACAAACCAGTGACTGCAAACTGAATTTCTAACAGCAGTGAAGTGAAAATCATGACAACAACAACAAGAGTGATAGAAGTTGTAGAGTGAAGAGGGTGAACTGACCTCAGAGTCTCCAGTTTACAGTCTGGACTCTGCAGAAAACCACTCAGCTCCTTCACTGATGAATCCTGCAGTTGGTTCTGACCCAGGTCCAGGTGTCTGAGGTGGGAGTCGTTGGACTTCAGAGCTGAGAGCAGCCAATCACAGCTGAGCTCTGACAACCTGCAGCCCTCCAACCTGAATAGAGAAGAAATGATGGAGAGTTTAGAATCAAAGTCAAATGTCGACTTTAGAATCTGTCACTCAACAAAGGAGAGAGGGTGAGTGAATGAGCGCTGCAATCTGAAATCTGACCACCAGATGGCAGGATTTTACACTCTGTACCTTTAAACCAGGGGTGCTCACACTTTTTCAACATGCAAGCTACTTTTAAAATGACCAAGTCAAAAAGATCTACCTACTATACAATCGGTGTGTGTGTGTGTGTGTGTGTGTTTGTGTGTGTGTGTGTGTGTGTGGAACGCAGATGTTTTGCTAGCAGCATCTGCCAGGATCTCCGGTGCTTCTGCTGTGCGTGACTTTGAAGCGTATTTTGCGAGTGAGGCGTCTCCGTCAGTTTACGCCAGGATTGCAGGCTCACGTGACAAGCACGTTAGTTTGGCGTGTATTTAAAGAAAACAACAGCCAAACTCTTTTTGCTGTCCCTGTCTGCTCTCATACAGAATGCAGGTATCTGAAGTATACATTGATTTTAACAATTATTATAGTTTCAGATTTAAAATGAAATCTGCTTTATGTCTCCTTTATTTGATCTGAGCGGTGCAGAAGCCGATCCGTCTCATTTACCTTTGACTGTAAAATCCAGCACATATAAAAACAAAATCCAGCACATCGTACATTATGACCAAGATCACTGAGTTCCTGCCTGAACCATTCTACCTGCTGGAAGTGACGAGGACTCCACATGATTGACCTAATGGACACCCCTGCTTCAAACCCAGTTCCACTCATTTCAAACACAAACCAGTGTCTGCAAATTGAATTTCCAACAGCAGTGAAGTGAAAATCATGACGACAACAACAAGAGTGATAGAAGTTGTAGAGTGAAGAGGGTGAACTGACCTCAGAGTCTCCAGTTTACAATCTGGACCCTGCAGAAAACCACTCAGAACCTTCACTAATGAATCCTGCAGCTGGTTCTGACTCAGGTCCAGGTGTCTGAGGTGGGAGGGGTTGGATTTCAGAGCTGAGAGCAGCCAATCACAGCTGAGCTTTGACAACCAGCAGTACTCCAACCTGAATAGAGAAGAAATGATGGAGAGTTTATAACGATGGAATTTTACCAGAGTCTCATCACTCTGAACATCAAAGTGAAACGTCGACTTCAGAATCTGCAACAAAAGCAGTCTGCAATCTGACCACTAGATGGGAGGATTTTACCCACTGTACCTTCAAGCCCAGTTTAGGGCGTGTTTTCATTGCCTTGCCTCACCACGGTTCGCCTCGGTACGATTGCGTTTTCATTGGCTCTGTGATTACGAGACCGTGGGCGGAGTCGACACGGTAAAGCGGGACAATGTTTTCCCCAGCATCACTTCTGTGCGATACACAACAGCGCAGCGATGGACAAAGTAGAAGTTGTTTCATACCTGCTGCTCGGTCTGTGGTTGCTTTTCTGTTCAAGAAAGAACACTTTCCCTCACTGAAGTCACAGTTGATCATTTATGCAGCAACATTTATAATTTATTGTTTCGTTTTCCATGCGAGCAAATGTGTAGTTCAACCTTCATATTTTCACCAAAAGTAAACACAAGACGGATACAACGGGAAATAGCGTTTATTTAAAAACAAACAAACAGAAAAACAGACAGTAAACACGCCTCCTTATTTGAAATAGCTGCACTAGCGAGCCAAGGACGACTTTGTTATATGCCGCGGTGTTTGAGGCTTCCTCGCGGCCAAGAGCCACGTCCTCTCGACGAATCAGTATTTCGTCTCTCCTCAAGACTCCTGGGGTTCCCTAGCTTACCGCGCCTCACGCAGGAGCAACTCGATTTATTTTCTTTACCGAGCGCTTCGCCATTTGCCGTTTGTCGTTTTCGCGAATATGGTTGAACACACTCGCGACGTCGAGGGCATTCCCGGTTCGCCTGCCTCTCCCCAAAAGACGAAAGTAAACATGTATTGAAAAAGCTGTTTTCAAAAACTGTATACACATAAATGTATTTGTACAACACCAATAGTAGCTACTTGTATTCACGGTAAAATGTACCTGACACGGAAGTTCTGTGTCAAAGGAGTTGGCGTGGATGTCCGCTCTGACAGGGAACATCGACGCGGACACGGAGCCAATCCAGTGCCCTGCTCGTCGCTACGTCACCACTAAACTCGCTTCGTCTTGCTCGGACCCTGGGGGATTGAGGTACCAAAACAGCGCCCCCTACAACTGTGTAGCGGCCAGTGCAAACACCCTAACACCATACCATGGCGAGGCGAGGTGAGGCAATGAAAACACGCCCTTTCATTCATTATCAAAAAAAAAGTGTCTGCAAATTGAATTTCCAACAGCAGTGAAGTGAAAATCATGACAACAACAACAAGAGTGATAGAAGTTGTAGAGTGAAGAGGGTGAACTGACCTCAGAGTCTCCAGTTTACAGTCTGGACTCTGCAGAAAACCCCACTGAGCTCCTTCACTGATGAATCCTTAAGGTCGTTCCAACTCAGGTTCAGCTCTCTGAGGTGGGAGGGGTTGGACTTCAGAGCTGAGAGCAGCCAATCACAGCTGAGCTTTGTCAACCAGCAGTTCTCCAGCCTGAATAAATAATCAATATTTGATTTCTTCCATGGTGTAAATGTCATATTCAGAGTCATTTCTCCCTGTTGATGATCCAGATGTGCAGCTGTTGGGATCACTGAGTCATTCCCTCAAACGACTCATTGTGCCAGTGGGTTGTCAACACAATAACAACAGCAGTGTGTCAGTCAGTGTGCAGCCAGTCAGCAGTGAAGATGGAAAATAATCAGTGAGTCCTTTGTGTGCTTGTGGCTGTTTTCAGTCATCAGAGACTCGTTACAAGTCAAACACATTCAAAGGACAAGATGAAGAAATACTGCTGCACTATTAATCTGCCTCTAATATTTCTTCACAGGATCTTCTGCTCAGTCATATGACCTTCATCACCAATCAACAACTTCCATTGAGCTCCAAAGTGACTGGAGACATTTTCCACACTTTCTTCCACCATCCAAAGTCTTTTCTGGCTGCAGATTGTTGACATGAAAATATCAACAACATCCACTTTGTCTTTAATATCTGCTTCAAAGTCTTCACACTGAGCAGCGTTACACACCAGTTGTCATCTGCTGACACACACTGTCCACCAGTAGAAAGCAGGAACTGACCTGAGAACTTCCAGTCTGCAGTTTGGACTCTGCAGTCCAGCACAGAGCAGCTTCACTCCAGGATCCCTCAGGAAGTTCTCACTCAGGTCCAGCAGTGTGAGGTGGGAGGGGCTGGACTGCAGAGCTGAAGACACCACTGCACACTGAAGCTCTGAGAGTTCACTGGATGAAGGAGAGCAGAGAGAGAAGTTGTGGTCGACATGTGAGATTCTAAAGACAGTGAAAGTGAATCAAGACTCATTAATGTCAGATCATCATCATCATCATCATCATCATCATCATCATCACCATCATCATGTAAATGGAGGGAAGTCCCGCGGTGGTGCAGCATGTGTTTACATCTGTGGTGCGTGGTGCCGGGACACTGCAGTGGTATGCAAACACTGTTCACCACTGGCACAGTTGATGATCATAAAGTGCCGTCCATTCTATCTGCCCTGGCAGTTTACTGCCATTTTGCTAGTTGCAGTTTACATCCCTCCCACCAACAACAGCAGTGAGAGGAACGCTGCACTCAATGAACTGTACCAGGCCATCAGTGATCAACAGACAGCAAACCCAAAAGCTTTACCATCCTCACTGGAGATTTTAGTCATGCTGACCTCAAGACTGTCCTTCCAAAAGTCCACCAGCATGTTGGATTTCCAACAAGGGGGGACAACGCTTTGTATGTGGAGATGTTCCGAGGGAGGAGCAGGGCTCGTGCTCATGTGCGATCAATTCCACGAGGATTGGGACTCTCAAAGGAAATGGGTGTGCGTTTGTGCGTTCGCAACATTTTGAACATCCAGATTTTTTTGTTTCAGGATGAAATCCATGTACGTTTTTGTAAATGAAGCCCCAGGTCCTCAGTGTCTCCACTACAGTGTCCTCAGTGCAGCTTCACACTCCAGTGTGTTCCAGCCACTGAGTGTCAACACGTCCTGTTGTGACTGACAGTGTTGCTCTGATCTGCTGCTTCAACTCAACATGATGCTCAGTTGTGTGTAAAGTCACTGCAGCTTGGAGCTCCACTGGATCAGAGATCCTTCACTGGCGTCTCTTCGGACTCCACTGCATCTTTGATCCAACTGCTGTTTTATTGTCTGCTGCCAAATGAAGGAAGGATGTGATGTGTTTGTGTGTTCAATGTGTTGATTGTGTTGATTGACTGTGTAGTTCCACAGTTTTCATTCATGTAGCCGCTCTTTACCTTTGACGCTTAGGTGTCTTCAATGTCCGTCCATCATACCAGCACCACTACATCATTCATAATTTGATGAGACGTGGGTTCCATTTAACTCGTTTATTTTCCTTCTTGAGTTTTTGGTTCGAGGCAACACAGACAACATGAGGTCAAAAGAATTTTTGGCTCACCAACCACTCCGGCTTGACCCGCTTTCCATCAAACAAACATTTCGGCCATTTTTTTTTCTCGACCTAAAATAGCTGCGGGTCACCTTTCAAAATAAAATAACGGCTTCAGCATCAGAATCGGATGGTCTTGGTTCCCTTTCTTGAAGAACTTGGCAGTTGTCAGCCGGAAGGCATCTTGCACTGTACCCCTGACGACGCCATTAACTTCGTCCAGCAGTGCAACGTAGGGCTCTTTCATCAGACGTTGACTGATACATGACTGAACGAATGGCTCGCGGCTTAGCGCATCAGCGACAACGTTCTTAACGCCAGGGACATACTTCAGATGGAAATCGAATGCGGCAAGCTTAGCAACCCATCTTTGTTCACATGCGTCCAAACATGGCTTTGTTAAGATGTAGGACAATGGGCAATGACAATGACCAAACTTGTCACAAATGGCCCATTTTAACGCCAGGAATTCCAACCTGTGCGCTGGATAGTTAATTTGTGATCGGGACAGTGTCTTGCTGGCGAAAGCGACAGGTCGAGCAACAGTCTCACCTGGTGGCACTTGAGACAGGACTGCGCCAATGCCATCAAACGACGCATCAACAGCGAGAACGAAGGGCTCACTGAAGTTGGGGTGGGATAAGGTGACATTGCAAGCTAATTCATTCTTCAGGGTCTGGAACGATTCTTTGCATGCAGCAGTCCAGTCGCTTGCCATAAGCGCTGGTGGAGCAGATGATCGCTTTTTCACCTTCCTGCCTCTCATGGCCTTATGCTGCACCTGCCTTCCAGAGAGGAGTCTGAACAAGGGTTTTGCTTTAGCAGAGCAGTCAGCTATGAAGTGCTGATAGTAGAAGATTAGGCCCAGGAAAGAATTAATCTTCCTCCAGGAAGGGGTC
This sequence comes from Nelusetta ayraudi, assembly GCF_046127955.1. NCBI lineage: Eukaryota > Metazoa > Chordata > Actinopteri > Tetraodontiformes > Monacanthidae > Nelusetta > Nelusetta ayraudi. The sequence continues at coordinate 54,633 of NW_027466257.1, forward strand.
ACACCATCACTCTCCATCAGGTCAGCCTCTCCCACATCCATGATGGCTTTCATCTTGTCAGGGTCCTTCATCACCCCGTCCCCACAAATGACATGTCCCAGGAACCTTACTGACCTCCGCAAGAGATGACACTTCTTGGGGGCCAGTTTGAGTTTGTGACTTTTCAGACGGGAGAACACCATCTCTAGACGCTCAAGCGCCTGCTGTTCAGTTGGGGCAAAGACCATCAGGTCATCAAGATAGCAGAGCAGACTAGTGAAGTTTTCATCCCCGAAGATTGACATCATCATTCGCATGAATGTTGCAGGACTGTTGGACAGACCTCGTGGCATTCTGTTGTACTAGTGGAGGCCAAAAGGTGAAGAGAAAGCTGTGTATTTTTTGTGCTCTTCATGGAGTTGCACATTGTAGAAGCCAGACGTCAAGTCCATGGTGGAGAAGAAGACATTTCCTCCAAGTGCAACCCACCGATCCTGGGGTGCCTTGGGCCAGGCCGTCGAGTCGGACCATGAACAGGACTGTTTGAAGCTGGGGAAGATCTTTGCAGGAGCACCTTCTCCAGCATGTTAATAAGGCGGTTCAGGGCATCAGGGTCAGTGGCCTGTGGCTGCAGTGGGCTCTGTTCTTCAGCAGGTGGTGCAGGTGGCGAGACAGCAGCAAGAGCATTCACTGACACCCTTTCTCTGGAAGTTCTGTTCACTGACATCATTTCAGAATGATATTCGTTCAGAATGTCTTGGACTTCACGAGCAGTCCACTTGTCTATCGTCTTCGACCTGAAGGTCATGGCGAGCTCAGTAGAAGGGCAGTTCTTTATGAACATTCGAGTCACCTCAGTGCTGGGGCTGTCCAGTGACTTTCCTTGCTCCTTCAGACTTTCAATGGCCAAGTCAACAGCGCGGTTCAGTCTAAGCCAGTAGTCAAAGGCATCCTCACCCTTCCCAGGAAGAGTGGTGTAAAAGTCTGCTAATGGGAGTGGTGAACACGGAACAGAATCAAAGTGCTTCCGCAAGAGACCATAAATGGCATCGGGGTTACAGGTGATGTTAATACCACTGTTCCTGGTCCCAAACCTGACAACATCCTTTGCTTTGCCACCAAGATGAACAAGGATCTCCTCCGCTTGTTCCTCAGGTTGCAGATTCCCCCTCTTAATGAAACTCCTCATGAGCTCCTCCCACTCCTGGACGGAAACAGAGTCTGAGTTGTCTCCTCTGAAGCAGGGGGGCTCCTTCAGCTTTCGATGAGGGACATATTGCAAATGGGACACGTCAAAAGCATTTGTGGCAGACACATTTGCATGGCTAGGTCGAGGGGTAGCACTATGTAAAGGGGAACTGGCTAGCATATCAGCATGGGCAGGTGAAGGGGCAGCACTGAGTAAAGGGGTAGTGACAGATGCACTGAGGTGAGAGATAATGTCCTGTGCCACCCGCTGGCTGACCTGTTGAATCAATGCATCACCCATCTGACCTACAATACTAGCAGCAATAACATCAGGGGTAGGTGCAGGGGAACACATGCTGTGCCTGTCCAGGACAGGGGAATGTGTGCCCTGGCTAGCAAGGGCATGAGGGGTTGCATCTGAGTTGGGGGGAGGGATAACACCAGTACTGAGCAAGGGGCGCCCAGGTGTACACTGATTACCCAACACTACACCACCCCCCTGAACAGGACTCTCAAACAGTAAACTTGAAGGATGCATAAAACCCCTCCCTCTGCCAGCACCAAAAGGAGTTACAAAAACATTACCCTGAGGATTACTCATCTTTCCAAAAAGTTAACAAAACACAATACCACAAAACAAAAGGATGAAACCACAAAAGGCCTAGACTGGAAACTGAAAAAAAAAAAAAAAAAAAAAAAAATCAAATAAAAGTACATAAACCCTCTATCTGATGTCTAACACTGCACAAAAGCAACACATCTGACCGACTTCAGTGACCGCAGATGAACAGCAGCAGCAGAACAGTCCCCGGGTCGCTCTGCAGCATCAGTAGCACAACAAAAGAGTCTCGAGTCACGGCACCAAAGTGACCTCTCCTATTCTGTCCTGCTTGCTGTATAATGAAGACTTGCAGAAGTCAGGTGTGGAGCAGCAGTTTATTCTCTGAAACAGAATGGGACACAACCATAACTTGCTCCGTGAAACTTGGTCACCTCCTGCTTCATGGGCTTCCTCTGTACTGAAGTAGTGATCGTATAGTTGTTGTTTCTACAATACAAATAATATTAAAAATAAAATACATTTTTCTACAAAATACAAAAAAATGACATTCGCAATTTCAATAATTCGCTCCCTAAAGCTCCATTTTTATACACTGTAACATTCTTCCAGTTACACACACATACCTGAAACAGAATGGGACACAACCATAACTTGCTCCGTGAAACTTGGTCACCTCCTGCAGAGACAACGTGCTCCGTATGAGAGCTGTGTGCTGCTAATGGACATGCTAGCATGCTAATCGTTTTTAATAGCAATAAAAAAAAAACGAACTTTGCTAAAAAAAATAAAAAATAACAAATAACAAATAAAAAATAAATGAAAGACACCAGCACACATTTAAACACTGAAACACAGTTACATGAAGCATAGCTCAACTTATTGCATTAATTTCTGTCTCAGCAGGGAGGAGACCGTCTCACCTGCTTCATGGGCTTCCTCTGTACTGAGGATCACCCAGAATGCAAAGCGCTAACTTCAAAATAAAATACAAAATAAAATAAAAATAAAATATAAAGAGCCATGGCTGTGCCCCAACCAAGTTTAACATGATTGAACACAATTTATTTTGTGTGTGTGTGAGAGAGAGAGAGTGGATGACGCCTTGCAGGTGCGGTCCTGGATGTCGGCTGCTGATTGGACGCGCCACAGCTGAGGAGGTGCAGTCGAGCCAGCCTGACTGTCATCCCTCCTCCGCTCCCAAGTCTGCAGTTAGTCACTTCTGAAATGGTGTTAGAGCACGCAGCCGTAGGTAGTGATGGCCGATGGAGGCTTTGTTGAAGCTTCGACACTTGTTTCAAAAAATGGTTCATTACTCGAGGCTTCAATGACACAGTGCTCGAGGAGGTCATCTAGTGCTCAATAAAATGAAGTGCAATAGAAACGTGTTCATTGTTTCATAGGTTGTTTGGGATTTGATTCGCCATGCATTCTTGTTGGACAACACTACATGCTTGTATGGTTCAATGCTGACACAATAAAATAAAAATGAAAAATAAAGACTGTCTCTTTTTTGGCACGACTGATTGTAGTAGACTATAGCTCTATACTTAGCCTGACAGTTTGTGCAATGAATTATATTATATCCTAAAACAAGACTAAATAGCCCATAGTTTAAAAATATGTTCAATAGTAAGTGTTCAGTGGGTCAGATGTCAAATGTGATCTATTTAAAATGTAGAATAGATGAGCTAAATAACACATATATAGTACACGTTGATGGGAATTGAACCGTCGCCTCAGTCTTGCAAGTCCAAGATTGTCATAATGTACCACAAACCCAAATCACACTCCCTTTTTTCATCGAAGCTGTTTGAGTAGCGTTAGCACACCGTGATTCCTCATCAACTACAGGCCTACACTTCAAATAATTATGAGAAAAACCCAACGTAAAGAGAGCACTTCCATTAGGAAATAGTCAACATGAAATTTCGTCTTCTACTGACACCTGCTGGTCAAATTGAATAGTTGCAAATATTGTGAAGAAGTTGTCATCTAATTCTAATCCTAAACAATATGGGCATTCGAAGTGAAGTATTAAGACAATTAATCAGGTTTGTAGTGCTTGATTGAACACATTCATCCCGTTCCAGTGCACTAAAACCCACTTCCCTTCAGGAACGTGTCAGCGAAGCCAAAACTTCCTTGAGTGACGCTTTTTCCCAGCATGCAATGCGAGCTAGCGATTCACAATACTATTTCATCACAAACATGGATGTAAAAAATAAAAAGGGACGAAAAATGAAACTTCAGGAACACCAACCATTGCAATACAAGCAGAACTGGGCAGAAGTTTTATATTATGTACACCATAATACAGCCTTCTGGTGGACAAGCCATACTATTTAATCCGTGTCCTCCTATGGCACTTCCGTGGGTGGAAGCTCGTCGTAGAGGTCACGTGCTGGTTGCGCATCACTCCACCGATCACCTCAGGGAAGGTCGTTGCCCTTGCAGGGTACCTGATTCAGGTGAGTATATGGAAAATATGGGTCAATGTGGTCAGTCGTAACAAGAGAAGCTTGCTGGCAAAAATAATGCACTACAAGTGGATGTAACACTTCTTTTTTGTTTTGTATGAGCATTTAAAAAAACAACAACATAATAATAATATGGATTTTGACCATGTATGTTTTGGAGTTCATTGAAAGAAGTTAATATATATATGTATATATATATATGTGCGTGTGTGTAACTTTAACTAACTTATCTATTTCTATCCATCTATCAAACTTACTATCTAGGGATCTATCTACTACTAACTCTCAAAAAACTAACGGACAACCAAGAGCAACAAAACCAACCTACTGCAATTCGTATATTTTAGTGTGTGTGTGTGTGTGTGTGTGTGTGTGGGGGGGGGGGGGTTAAAATGAGCACAGTGATTGGGAGTGTAGTTCCGCAGCATAAAGTGTATCTTCAGTCGTCAATTGTATGTGTGGGAGTCCCTCAGGTTCAGCCCAGCTGATTTAGTGTTCGGTGAGAGGACCCTTGCGTCTGTTAAGGGGTAAGTGGCTTTCCGATGTTAAGCGAGTAGAGAATAATGTGTTAGATTACGTCATTTTTTTTCCGTGAACGCTTGCATCGTGCTTGTGAAACTGCTCACAAAACTCTTGTTGCCAGCCAGTCTAAAATGAAGCGGCAGTTTGACAAGAAAGCTGTGGCTCGAGTTTTTGAGACAGGCGACCGAGTGTTGGTATTGTTGCCGTTACCCGGTTCCCGTTTGCAGGCTAATTTTTCTGGTCCGTATGTCGTGGAGCGCAAACTTTCCGATACAGATTATGTAGTGCACACTCCTGATAGAAAACGATCATCCCGCGTCTGCCACGTCAAAATGTTGAAAAGTTACGCCCGGTTCACACAGGACGCGGAAGCGCCGCGAAGCGCTGCGAAGCGAAGCGCCGTGAAGCGCCGCAAATCGCCAAGCGCTTCCATTCAGCGCCCATGTTAATCAATCAGTGCGTTTACATGCAGAGCTTAATCGGACTAAGCAATCATTCGGTTTTCTTGTCCAATCGGAGTTCTCACCTTGGTCCCCGTATACATGCAGCTGAGAAATTCAAATTATTGACGGGTCCTCCTCCCAACACTAGGGGGTGGAGTGAGTCTTTTCAGCCGGTCAGCTGCTTTCGGTTGACATATTAAATCTATTATGATATGGAACGATAGTTCATAATGTACGTGTTACTTGCTTTGCAGATAAGGTGTACCCTATTTCTTGTGCTCCTGGTTATTTTAAAAGGCAGACAAGAACGTTGTTTGCTGTTGGAGGGCTACAACAACACTTCGATGCTACGCTTTGTGCCGTCGCTACGGACCCCAAACTCTCGTTCTTGTTGGATTCGGGTTCGGAGCAGACTGGTGGGAGAGTTTGTGTACAGGTTTTGCAAAGGAACGGTGTCTTCAGTTATACACACGCTCATTAAAGTGCCGACCGTGGAGGAAGCTGGTGCCGCTGCACGCCGTTTCCAGCAGAATAACAGCGAAATTACCCAAATAAAAACAAATCAGGAAAACATCTCTTTGCTGTGCTTTTATTTACAAAGTTAAAATTCTTCTAACTTACAAAAAATGTGAACGAAAAGGTAGAAATATAAATACGAAGGAATACGTATTTGTTCAGGGGTGCGCAAAGCCGGAGCCCTGCATTTGCTGCGCTACCCTTTTTAAAAAGGTCTCCGTTGTGCGTTATTTTAATATGTCCATCTCTTTTAGAAGAGAAAGCATCGCCCCGGTCTCATCCTCTCTCCAAATGTCAACATTCTTATTCGCGTTTGCCAGGTTGTTTCGCGCCGTCTGTTTTGTTAGATGACGTAGTTGTGCGGTCATGAGTCGCGAGAGCGAGGCGTGGCGCATGCGCACTCGCATTGTCCAGTTAATAGTCCGATTAAGGCGTATACATGGCAGAGAAATTCGAATTCCAATGGCATTATCTGGGTGTCTCAATCGGAGTTCTCCGATTCCAATCGGAGTTCTCAAACTCCAATCATAATCGGAGTAAGGTGTTTACATGCACATGAGTTCTCCGATCATAATCGGACTAAGGCAATAATTCGATTTTCTCTTGTGCCATGTAAAGGCACTGAATGTAGTGGTTCAGACCAGACGCGAACAGGCGCGCGGCTCGTGCCATTCATTTCAATGGAAGCGGAAGCGCCGCGCCAACGAATTTCGCGAGCGAGGCTCCAACTGGTTCACACCAGACGCGAAAAGCTCCGCGACAGTCGACAAGCGCTTCTGCTCAGCTGCACTCTTTTTTTCACTTCTTTTTTTTTCTTTAAAAAAAATAAAATAAAAAAAATCATTTTCGTCATCGCCCCCCCTCGCCCCGTAGCCAGCCCGCTCCATAGCTCACTTTTGTGCGTGTGTGTGTAAATAAATAGAAACACGCACTCAGGTGTCCATCTCAAGACAAGACCTCTTTCATAATGATCATTGACCGGCATCTCTAGGATCAAACAGACGTATTTTGATCAAGTCTTCCTCTGTGTGTGTGTGTGTTTAATCTCTCTCGCACTCTGATACAATGTACTGACAAATATAACATACAAATATGATATATGATCGAATTTGTCATTGGGTTTTTATTTTGAAATTAGTTTATTTTGAAAATTCACCGGATTTTCTCGTTTTTATTGAGCGACTTCCTGTACTATTGACGAGGATCGCTCGCGGCTCGCGCACGAAATAGAGCAGACGCCGAAACAACAAATGCATGCCGCGAGCCGCGCAACCACCACATTGATTAACGTGGGCGCCGAATGGAACCGCTCGGCGGTGCTTCGCTTCCACGTCCAGTGAACTGACGTTAAATGCATGGCGCGATCCGCGAGGGGAGCCGCGCGCCTCTTCGCGTCTGGTGTGAACTACTACATTGCTTAACATGGGTGCCGAATGGAAGCGCTCGGCACTTTGCGGCGCTTTGTGGCGCTTCCGCGTCCAGTGTGAACCGGGCGTTACGTCGCTAGGAAAAATGTGTCGCCTGAGCCTCCGCCCCCTCCGTGCCCATTGGCGGAGGGAGGGCTCATGAAAAAAAAAAAAAAAAAATCGGTGTTCATTCGGCGCGCCTGGGAAACTCTGAAATTATGAATAACTTAAGCTTGTTTTTGTCCCATTTGCCTGCATCAGCCCGTCATGATATTGTTAAATTAATTGAGAGCCACCCACTATTGTTTTCTGACCACCCCCGCCATACGTCAGTTTTGCACCATGACATAGAAGTAGAGGGACATGCCACAAGTAAGCAAGCACGCACACAGAGTTAATTCTGGGAAGTTAAGAAAGAAGCTTTGGCTCTCCTTCTGACAGTGCCCATCTTGATGTTAATTTGGGGTCAGGTTTTTACAGACTATAATGCCCTCGTGGTCCTGGATAGGATGCGCAATCAAACCAGCCGTAGATGTGGTGGTCTCTGCTCCTGCAAGACTTCAATCTCCAGATTTGCCACAGGAAGGGGGGTTGATAATGTGTTGGCAGATGCGTTATCACGTGTACATGTGGACTAGCTGCGGAATTCTTATTTCAGGGGAACTGAGGTTTTTCTTGTTTAGTTTTGTTTGTAGGTATGTTAATAGGGTTTAGTTCTTAAGAGAGGGGGTGTTATGACCCACAGGTGGGTCTAGGTGCCTCTATCTAAATAACTATTACCAATTTTAAACGTTTAGTTTTTTACTACTACACAAATGTAAAGTCAAACAACATACGCTTACAGAAACTCACACAACAAAATATAAATTAAAATGTGTAAAACAAAAAGAAAAAAAAAACTCAGCAATCAGATAACAGTTTTGTCCTTTAGTGAAGATTGACAATGAGAAAAACCAAGAGCCTCATCTTTGTGCGGCTGATCCTGTTTCTTCTCTCTGTAAATATCTGCCCTGTTTTGGAGAAGATTCTCTCTGAGGGGACTGATGTTGCTACAATGCACAGTCTCCATGCCATCACATGTGTAAGGCGTCGGTAAATTGAAGCCTGCAGTTTGCAGTTGCAGCTGTTGCACGACAAAACGGGTCAACCAACCCGACAAACGACCCGGGTGATAATCGGCTCCGATCGGCTTGCGATGGAATTGGGACACCCAGGACAACACCACCTTTTTTTTTACCTGCCGCACGGAATGACGTTGAGCGTAACGTACGCTAAATCATAATATCGCGCCAGTCAAGGTCATATCGCGGGCCTGTCCCGCTCACCAGATATCCAAGAAGGTTGGTGAGGGCTGAGCGGGCAAAACCTTTGGTGACTAAGTACCGAAGGGGTGAATTTTTTCTCGACCTTTTTGCGCCTGAGTAAAAAAAGGGGGCACAGGGACGCCTGTGCAGCTACAAGTAATAAGTCTAGACAGGGATGGGGAAGAACCAGAGCAAAGTGGCTGCTGCAGTTCCCCAGGGGGGACAAATTGTGGACGACATACGGAAAAAATGCGGTCCAGATTATCTTGATATGTTGGATGTTTGGGTTGAAAAGTATGGTTTCCCAGAGGGGGGATCACTGAGTATGGAGGAATTGAGAAACCTCCGGGATAAACTGAATATAGCCGAGGGAAAGGTTACAAAAAAGAAAAACCCAAACAGGTGGGAGATTCAAATCATCAAAGATCATGAAAGGTGTTTTTCATTCTGGAAACCTGAAGCAGAGGTCAGGGACAGGAAACAAGTAAAGAAACGTGTGAACAGCGCTGGGCGCTGGAGCACAGGGGTGACAGAGATAACGGCAGAGGGTGCACACGCTCACACACACTCCCCAGAGGAGGGAGAAAAGGAGCCACTCACACACGAGCATTCAAATGCACCAAATCGTCTGTATCCTTCTCTTACAGGCCCGAGGGACCCTCTCCTGGACATGCCTGTCTTCCCTCCTCCCGCCTGCCCTCATCCAACGCTACCACCGTACAACCCTGCGCACTCCAGCACCGACGCCGCAGCGTCGCCACGTTCATCAGGACTGCCGTCAACCAAACGGCCAGCCTCATCACTGCTTTCAGACAAGGGCTGCTCCCCCAGATCGCCAAAGCAGTTAACAGAAGCTGCTGCGTGGGGATTGAAGATGCCCGGCTGACAGAGGTCCGACGTCATGCAGTGCACGCTGAGAGGCTTCTGCAGGAGGCCAGCGATGCAGAGGACAAGAAGATAAAGCGTGCCTCCCTCACCATGATGAAGCACCTCAGTGACACGGCGAGACAGCCCTACAGGAACAACGACAACCGACGAAGGGCGACTAGCGGAGACAGAGGCGAAAAGGGGGCGTGCCACATCTGCGGCCGCATGGGTCACTGGGCCAGAGAATGCCCTGACAAAGGAAGACACCGCGGGCAGAACCATGCCCACCGCAGCCAAGAGAGTGATCGCGAGGACCGGAAAAGAGGATCCAGAGGGGACCAGGACGTGTTTATGTAGCATAATTGTGGCAAAGCACTGTTCCTGCTTTTGTTGTGGTTTGTGGCGTGTGTGAGAGTGATCAGTGAGCAGGGTGCAGTTACCCACTTCTACCAGTGGAGGTCGTGTTCGCCCCGGGGAATAACGCTAGAGAGGTCTCTCAAGTGGCTCGTGAGACCTATGTGGAGCGAACCGTTGTAGCGGACGTTAACGTGTGTGTTATCTGTTGTGCTTCCACAGGTGAGAAGGGGAAAGGGTTGAAAATAAGAGCAAATGTATGTGTGGCTGTTTCGTAATTGAAGTCTGAGATCGAGGGTATGTGAGTTAAATTTACGTTTTGAATGTGTCTTCTCTGAGTGATTACCTAGCGAAGAGGAAACAACGGCTAGCCCGTTGCTAGGTTACCAGGAGGCGGGGTTGACGCTCGGTTACGTTAGTGTTCGTTTAACGTTATGGGATGTTTATTCAGTAGAAATGTGAATATTTAAATGTATACGAGTAAGATTGAATGTGGGAAACGACATGATTAATAAGTTCAAGTCGAAGTCGGGTATGGATCTGTGTTTTGAAATGTAAAAAGTAGATAACGCTCGAGAGGAAGTCTCTCAAGTGGCTCGTGAGACCTATACGGAGCGAACCGTAGTAGCGGACGTTAACATGTGTGTTGTCTGTTGTGCTTCCACAGAAAACCAAAATAAAAGCTTCTAAAGAAACAAAGAAAAACAAAAATAAATGTGTCTTCGCAACATTACCACGCTACATTTACGTTTGACTATCTGCTTTAATATAAAACCACAACAAATGTGTTTTATAATTGTCTTTATATAATCATACAAACGTATTTGTATGATCCAGGGAAAATTCCATGTTTGTTTGCGAAACTCATTGGAAGAATGAGAATCTGTTTGATTGTTATTGTCATGAACATGAATCACAAAACATATATATATATATATATATATATATATATATATATACACATTATTATTATTATTATTATTATTATTATTATTATTATTATTATTATTATTATTATTTTTCCATGTGTCACTTTAACAGAGACAACGCCATCTGTAATTACTATGTTTGGTTGCATTTCCCTGGCAGGCAAAGATAGATGGAAGAGACATCCTTCTGGGTGGAAAATGGGACTGGCTTGTCTGTGGCTGGTGGAGGCTCACTGGGCTCATCAATCTGTCCATCCATTCACCTTGTTCGTCTCATCCTGACTGCAGCACGCCACTGTGGAGGCTTGACATAACACACATTAGATTAATAACAGAAAAGCAAAATGTGACTGATGGTGTATTATTTAGTGTGCTTCAGTTATAATTCTCATAATGACTATTTTGCTGGCTTCAGACAATATATATAATTGTCCTGTCTTAGTTAAAAGCCCACTCACCACGACAAGATGCAGGCCAAGAGTGGGAACACAAACACAGACCAGAAACGAACAGGACAAATCCAGACAAGACTACAAAAAACACAAACACAAATAACACTAATATCACTTTGACCACTATCTTTTTTCACAAGAACTTTTATTTCTTTACAAATTGAACCTTAGATTGTGTCACAACAAACTAAATAAACCCTTGAAACAGCCAACAAAACATGAAATAACACTTCATCAATATTATAATGAGTATCCTCATAAATGATTTCAAGATAACTTTCAACACTTTCTTACAAAATTTTTTTTACGTCTGCCGTAACGATTTTCAAGTTTTTTTCATGTGAATATTTTAACATTGAACATGTTAACTGAACAGTCAATGTAAAATCCCTTCATTGTTGCTCTGACCTCTTCATCATTTGTGACCTCTTCATCATTGGTGATCTCTACATCATTTGTGAACTCTACATGTACATCAGACACAGTATGGCTGTCACATGGTTCCTGAATCACGAGAAAACTGTCTTCTTCAAAGATCTCTGACACCTCTTTACATTTTTTAGAATATGTGTGGTCAAAGATTTGATCAAAATCACGTGTGTGTGTGGGTGGGTGTGTGTGTGACTCACTTACCTTTTGTTTGGTAGCCATGCTCTTACCTGATTTGAAGAAACTGAAAATGGTTGGGACAGCTGTTGAAGTTAGGCACTTTCTCTCACCGCGCAAAATGAAAGATTTCTCCTCAAAGTGAAGAGCACACAGCCTGGAGTTGTCATTGGGTGTCCAGTTTTTTCTTCTCACATTTTCCACCCATTTGTGCAACCTTTTTCTGTCCCCAAAAGGAAAGCTGTAAAAAGCAAAACATTCCAAACATTTTTTTGTGTAATTTTACTTAAAATTGGGTATGCAAACATATTTAACTCATTTAAGCTTGAACACAATGCAGACAGTTGTGCAGAAAGTTTAGTGTTAGCTAAAATATCGGGCACACAGACGTACTTATTATGTATACATTTCTTTCCATTGTAACAGGTCACTACAAGATCTGCAATCCATTACCTAGAATTGGTTTTCCTTAAACTGATGTACAGGATTACTAATCTGACTTTGATGGGCAAATTTGACAACAGAATACAATTATGAAGCACTAAAACACAGGACCACAAAACAATTAAATGCATGATGAAATAATGATATGCTTTGTTAAATGAAATAAAATGGCATTTTCAACTGCCCGGACCTGGGACCTTTCTGTGTGGAGTTTGCATGTTCTCCCTATGTCTGCGTGGGTTCTCTCTGGGTTCTCCGGCTTCCTCCCACACTCCAAAAACATGCACGTGAGGTCAATTGAACATTCTAAATTGTCCGTAGGTGTGCATGTGAGTGTGAATGGTTGTTTGTCTCTATGTGGCCCTGCGATGACCTGCTGACTTGTCCAGGGTGTCACCCTGCCTTCGCCCTAAGACAGCTGGGATAGGCTCCAGCAGACCCCCGTGACCCTGAATAGGAATAAGCGGGTATAGAAGATGAATGAATGAAATCTTTATTGAATGAATGACACATTTTATTTCACTCGTCGTTTATGTAATTATTATTTTTTGCTCCATAGCTTTCATGATTCAGCATTACATGTTAAGCGTGATGAATTGCATGAAAAGAGAGAGCACTCACTGATAAATTAACATGGTGTGCTGTTTAATTCCATGAGGACGACAAAATATTTGCAAATTTGTGTTAGCCACACACACACGGACGTACGTACGTAAAAACATCAGCGGCATAAAAGTTCCTTACAGTCATTTCATTAATCCTTCTTACCGAAATAACGTGGGTCCTTTGCACCCTTTGCCTGTTGATTGGGTGACACAGTTAATTGCAGCACAGGTCGGCATTTTCTCGAACACTGTAGAGAAGCCAAAAGTTGACCGGTCGACAGGTGCAAGAGAAAGGGAGGAACTTTCAAGATCGTTGAGTTTTTATTTTTTATTTTTTAGTTCTGATGAAATGAATAGACCAATCATTTCATTACTTTGTCTGCTTTCCAAAGAGAGTTGCTTCAAAGAATTATCATTTATTATTCAGTGGCACATTGCTCACTTGTTTAATACACAAATAATAGTATATTATTATAATAATACTATTTTATCAATATAATAATAATATTCATCATCATCATCATCATCATCATCATCATCATCATCATCAAAATTTCCAAACAATAATCGTCAGTTGTTCCGTAAAAAATACATTCATTTCCAGGTTGAATTTCGTACGGTTCGTGACGGTCTCCACACTGACACAACTGCGCATGCTCTATTATCCCATCAATGCGGAAGTCAAAAAGTTTTTGGGAGCCATGCGCTGGGTGAGCAACTTCATTGAAAGGAATGGGACGCCATCTTGGACTCTGGGGGCTTGCCGCACTGTCACGCAGGTTGTGACGTGGAGGGCCGGCGACGCCGACAGGTATGATGTGAATGATTGACAGCTACCATTCGTTCCCGTTAGCGAGAGGATTAAAAACAAACAGACACCATAATGGCATCAGAAAGGAGTTATCCCAGCGGTGCGGAAAAACGGAAGGAAAAGAAAACTGATCAAGAAAAACTTGCAAAGGGGAAAGGTAAGTTATTTGTTTATGTGGGCTGGAGAGGTGGAGGTGAAACGCTGTTGTCCCCCCCCCAAGTTTGTTTATTTGTCCTGCTAGCCAGCTAGCTAGCGTCGGATAAATGTTAGCTGGCTGGCTAATATTTGTTCGTCATGAATCAGCGTTTTTGTTTGTTTTATGAAAGTTGACCATGTCCTGTCAAGTTGGCCTATCCTGCCATGGGAATGAGTGATTGACTCCACACCCGTTTATTCACATTCTAACAGGGAGGGAGGGAGAGCATGTTGTAGTTGTTGTTGTAGTCAGTCCCGTGTTATTGTTCAGTGGAAGTTGTCTCTCACATATTTGACTCTTAATGTTATTTTAGCCTTAACTTAGGATGAATTTACTAAGCTTAGTTTGTATTTTGTAGGCCCTTAATTAGAAATGTGCTACTGTTTTATAATTCAAAGAAATATTTTATGGAAATACTTTATTTGGCATGGTGTTGACTATTTTAGACTGCTGTGGCAGTGGGTCATTTATCTTAGTTTTATTACTTTAACTAGTACAGTGTGTAAAGTAATGCCAAAAACTCTTAAAAATGACAGTTTTGTAATTGGGTAAAAGCTTTAAAGGGACACTGCAATCATAATGTTTAATTTAAAAACAAATACATTTTTAATTTTCCTATATTACTGCAACATCACTGTAATAATAAAATAGGAAAATGCGCTTCTGATCTGTTTTGCTTGATGATCTAATGAGCTTTGTCTCTGCAGGAGCAATTCTAAAATATGTTGGCGCTGCAGACATTGAGCTCGAGGGATCTCCCGAACATCCTGACCAGGAAGCTCCAGGACCAACACATTCCTCAGAACCTCCTTCTGTCCAGGTGAATAATGTGTGTTATTCTTAGTAGCTAAGCTGATAAGTGTGGGACGAAGCTAAGGCAATTAAGCATTATTTTGATTGTTGGTTTGCTTTTTAGTGTTGCACTTGTTGGTTTGTTGGATTTTCTTATTTAAAGTAAGCATATTTTTTTTTATGAATACTCAATCTGTTGTATTTATTGACATATAGAGGATTCTTTTCCTAGTATTATAGTGTTTTGCTCACGAGGTGTAATAGATTGTGGAATCTTAGTAGACCTTAGTAGACGCATGCTGCTGAGAGTGGCAGCAATCAGCTCCGATGACAGTGGTGCTTGTAAATAAGGCAAATGCGCCATCTAGTGGGATGCAGCATGTTTATTCGTGTTGGAGCAATGGCAAGTACTACTAACAAAACAAAAGATGCACAGGGTAAAAAAAATAATCATAAACTCAAGCCCAACAAAGATAACAGATGGGCATAACTGTACATAGTAATGATTACTAGTACTTCCAACATTTGTATATTTTACTTTCAACTCGAATTTGAACTATTCATCCCCTTTTTTCAGCAGCCATTAACACTAATAAATTAAATTAAATCAAAACAATAAATTAAAGCTGCAAGCAGCGTTTGCGGGACTGAGCCGCCGTGGCCGACGCGATGCCCGATGACCCCCGATGACGCCTGACGCCAATTGACCCCCGTCCTCTGCCGACGCCCGGCGACATCTGCTGAAAGAAGTCTATGCAAATGATGCAGATTTCTCACCTCCATTTTTTTTTTTTTGGAGGATGCTGTCAAATGCTTTGATGAGACAAACACGTAGGTATTTGAATGACGTCTGTAGCACTTTTCTAAAGGAAACTGCAGGCATTTGTGTGTTGACAAAGAGGGAGAAGAGGTCTAATCATCATATGCCTGTGTATGCAAATGATGCATATTTTTGACCTGCATTTTTTTTTAAGTGGCTGTCAAATGTAAAATATAGGTCTTGATGAGACAAACACATGGATGTTTGAATGACGTCTGTAGCACTTTTGTAAAAGAAACTGCAGCCATTTACAGTATAGTGTGTGTGTGTGTGTGTGTGTGGAAGTAGGGATGTGCGATACCACTATTTTTCCTTTCGATACGATACCAGGTGATACCAAGGCTAGTATCCCGATACCAATACAGATACCAATATGAAAATGATGACTTTTACGACGAAAACTTGTGAATGTTATTATAAAAAATGTATTTTATACCTATGTATAAGAATTAAACAAGCTGCCAAATATCAGACTTTGTTTTAATTTTAATCAGAGAAATCAAATCAACAGGTCAACTGAAAATCTGAGCAAATCTCTCTCAAAAAAGAGAAAATAAGAACAGCTGCTCTCAATTCAATATAATTCTTTTTGGACTTTTTGGACAGAGTGGTCTTCAGGTTAGAACTTGACAGAATATGTCTGTCTCTTTGGGAGTCATCTATGAAAAATTTAAATATTCTTGATGTAAAAGGAAGTCTTTTTATGGGAAGTATAACTCACATACCACCACAAATAGACTAAATAGCAACAGTTTTACTTGAAATGTGCCATTTAAGTAATTTAATTATTATGCTTTTCCAACTTAAGAGTGACACTGAATTGTGTTAAGATGATGGCAGGAATGTGAGTTAAATTAACAAATACATATTGTGCTGGGAGGAAACATTTTTATCTAACTAAATAAATAAAATATGTTTGAATGAAAAATTGACAAACATTCTGGTATTTTATGTAAATTTATCTTATCTACGTCTATATGCCTGTGATGGTGGGCACTGGGATGTATTTTCACTCCACCTGGATATTGCCTTTCTCTCTGCAGTGCTGGTTGGAAATTGCGCTCACGTTGACGGGGGGGGGGACGCACGCTATCGCTGTCGCGCTACGCTAACGTGTCGGCAAAGTTAACGTGCCAAGTTTCGTTGCAGGGGGGGGGGGGGCTGGACTCCAAGATGCTCCTGCTGATCACTGCTATGCTGGAGATGTGGGCTGTGATGTCTGCACTGGGAGGAAACTGAAGGCCCTCAAGTCCTGTCTGGTCTGTCGGGCCTCCTACTGTGACTCTCACCTCCAGCCTCATCGTGATGCTGCTCCCCTACAGAGACACAAGCTGGTGGAACCCAGCCAGCAGCTCCAGGAGAACATCTGCCCTCGTCATGATGAGGTGATGAAGATGTTCTGCCGCACTGATCAGAAGATCATCTGTGCTTTATGCTGTATGGATGAACATAAAGGTCATCAGACAGTGTCAGCAGCAGTACAGAGGCCTGGGAGGCAGAGAGAGCTGGAGGAGACCAGGCAGAAGATCCAGCAGAAGATCCAGCACACAGAGGAAGACCTGAAGGGGGTGGAGTCCATCAACGGCTCTGCTGATAAAGCAGTGAAGGACAGCGAGAAGATCCTCACCCAGATGACCCGTCTGCTGGAGAAAAGACGCTCTGAGGTGCAGCAGCAGGTCGGATCCACACAGGGGGCAGCAGTGAGTGGAGTCAAAGAGCTTGAGAAGAAGCTGGAGCAGGAGATGATGGAGCTGAAGAGGAGAGACGCTGAGCTGGAGAAGATCTCACACACACTGGACCACAGCCAGTTTCTCCACAGGTTCTCCTCACTGCCAGCACTCAGTCCGTCTCCAGACTCCTCCAGCCTGGAGATCCGTCCTCTGAGATACTTTGAGGACGTGGCAGCAGCTGTGACCAAGCTGAGAGATGAAATACAGCAAGTTCTGCAGAGTGCACAAACGTCTGTTATTATCTGAGGAGAACAGAAAAGTGACATTCATGGAGGAAGTTCAGTCTTATTGTGATCATCCAGACAGATTCACTGACAAGAAGCAGGTCCTGAGTAGAGAAGGTGTGACTGGACGATGTTACTGGGAGGTTGAGTGGAGAAGGGGGAGGGACTTCTGTGGTTTATTTTAGGGGGTTGGTGTAGCAGTGGCCTACAGGAACATCGGCAGAGCAGGAAGGTCAGAGGAAAGTAGATTTGGATTCAATTGCTGTGTCTCAATTCAGGTTCTGCATCCTTGAAGTGCGCATTTTGAAAGGAAGTTGCGTCATCGCACTGCGCGAAGGCTTGTCCCAATTCCCGAGGGTGTTTAGGACGCTCAAAATGCGCACTCGTAAATACGCACTCGTTTTAGCCGATTCCAAGGATACACCGCTACTATCCTTCGCGTACTTGGGTATCCCATGATGCTTTGCGTGCTGCTGCAAAGCATCGTGGGATCAGGGAAGTCAGCTGAAATTAGCGGCATGTACTGGTTAAGGCACGACATATAAATCTAAATATTGACGTTTCACATAAAGTATCCAGTTTTTAAGGTAGGATTTTATTTATTTGAACATTCAACGGCATCGTTAGATGGCGAACCAATGGTTAGCGTGATACTATAAAAACGTCACTTCCGGGGTTGGCCAGCAGGAGGGAACGGCGGTGACGAAACGAGGAAATACGCCGAAGGCTAGACCGCCCCGAGTGGTTACCGGGGAGGCGGGGTTTGGTCCGTCCTTCTAGGCTGGGAACTCTAAGAACGCTTCTTTCAGACGGAGGACACTCGGTCTCAAGGGTGCAGAACCTGAATTGAGACACAGCAAATGACAAATCCTGGAGTTTATATTGTTACCCAGGTGAATATTGGTTTCGTCACAACAACATCAGTACTCGTGTCTCAGGTCCTCGGTCCTCCAGAGTGGGAGTGTACCTGGACCACAGAGCAGGTCTTCTGTCCTTCTACAGCGTCTCTGGAACCATGGAGCTCCTCCACAGAGTCCAGACCTCCTTCACTCAGCCGCTACATGTTGGACTTTATGTTCCTTCAGGTTCTTCAGCTGAGTTGATGAAAGTGTGACTGAAGTCGTCAGAGAGACTCTGAGCTGAATTCTCACCTTTGATTCTTCTTCTGTCTTCACGTTTGTTACCCAGTGTCTCCAGCTGTCAATCACAGGGTGGGCGGGGCCTGTACGCCACTTCCTGTTGGTGCTCCTGGTGACTGTTGTCCACCTGCTGGATGTTGATGTTCCCTCTAAGCTGCTTGCTTGCGCAATCGCGCACTACTTGCACATTCTCAGCGCACAAGGAAATCTATGTAGCACATAAAATAAAATTCAACAGAAACGTATTAATTAATAATTTTAGAGCTTTTATTAGGCGGCGCACCGCTACGCCTTCGGAATGATGTTTTTTTTTCTTCCAGCTGCACCGTATGAGTCCAAAAGGCAGAGAAAGTTTCCAGGCTGCAGCACCGCGCTGACATAGATTGCGTAACAAAGTGAAGAGGTGCCACTCCGCTCTATTTTCACTGGCTAACTGCAGCACACTGGCTTAACTTGTCTATTCAGAGAAGAGCTATCACTTCGGCTTATTTTTCAATCTATCACGCGCATGCCATTGCACACTGACGCAACATGACCCTCAGCCAGGCCAAAGCAGGACTCTTCCTATGGTTAAAGCAGGACTCTCACATATAACACACTACACATCTCATCAACAACAAGATTTTGCTCTTTTTCATTTGAAGTGGGCCAAATCACTTCTATTCAAAGTAAACTCATGAAAATTGCTGCTGGAATTTGATTCTTTTAATAAGCCATGTAACTTGCTATGATCCAAGGTTTTGAACAGGTGTGATACTGGTGTGTGACCACAGCATGCACATCTGATGTTGCCCACAGTGGTCCTCAGTGTGCTCAAGGAGCTTGTCTGGATGCCCAGACACATGGAAAATTAGAGGGAGCATTGATCATAACACCCATGATCATGTGAATTCATATATATGGATTATATAATTCTATAATATGTTATATATTATGTTGCCTGACAGCGCCACCTGGGGAGTTGCACCCCAGGAAATAGACTATAATAAAAATTCCTCGGGCTACACAGGTTCGTTACGCTTTGAGATTTGAGAGGATGAGACGGACTTCCAAAGAAACAGCTTTATTCAATCACAATTTAAAATAGTTGACTCTTTTTTAAACACACCAAGGAAAATCTTTTTTTAAAAAACAATAAGACCAGGTTTAGCTGCCTGAGTGAGTGTCAAAAAAAATAAGTACTATACCAAAAAGATTGTTCAACATCATAAGAAAATAAGGGGAGCAGGGCTGGACGTAGCCGAGCGGAAAGGCTAAAGAAAAAACAAAGAAAAACTGAAAAAAGGGAATAAACAAAGCGAAGGGAATCACTACAAAGCAAAATTTCCCTCGTGCTGTGCAAAATAAAGCAAAGTGAAGGGGAACCACCGACGCAGTCTGCCGCACGCTACGCCAACTCCTGTCCAAAAGAAAAGAGAACACAATGAATACACTAATACATTGAGACACTCAGGCAAGCGTTAAACAGTTCAAACAAAAGAAAATTTTTCTTTAGTCTTCACACACACACAAAACAAAAGGTAACGATCACTGGGGAACAAAATAGTAATGAACTAAAAAGGAAATCAAACTACTCAATAGAAAACCCAAAGTTTCACCAAAATTTTACCAAGAAAACAAAAGCAACCAAAGAAAGTGGTGACGCCAACAACAAAAACAGACAAACTCAGTTGTCTACACCAAATAAACCACAACCAAAGGAGGGGGGGGTTTAAACATTCAGCAATGAATGCCCATTGCCCACCTCTGGGATTGCGAGCCGAAATGCCAAGAACTGCGGAGGACAGAGTTCTCAGCGTGGACACTGGGGTTGCCGGGGCGACGGAGTGGAGACAAAGTCAAGTGCGTCCCGTCTCAGTTCATTACGGGACAGCTTTTTTAGTTGCCAAATACGGGACAATCGCGTATTTGAGCACGGAAACGACGCAAAGTCACAAACACAAATACAAGTTTACAACGGTACAAAAAGAGGATCGTGGTGCAAACGCAAAAAAAAACAAAACAAAAAAACAACACGCTGCAGGACATAAAAACATTCACTTCATCAGAGGAGCGATGCAAAGCAAGAAAACACATGCAAAAGAAAAAACGCTGCAAAACGCATTCCCTACACCGGAAGTAGAGTTGCTCCACGAGGAGCGCTCCCCTACAGCGAAGAACAGTCCCGACACTTCCAGTGAGAGTCGCCGCCTCCTACAGTTTCAACACCGGGACATCTCGCGGGGGTGGAGGACCTCCACCTGAATGTGGGAGTGGGTGTGTTTCCACAAAATATGTGTCTTCATGGTATTTAGCTTTTTAATGAAAGGACTCTTAAAACACTGAAAAATAAATGCAATATAGCTATTTTATGACTTACTGTAAATGTACAGGTAGGAGACATTTCCTGCTTGGCATTGCTGCCTGTCGCACTTCTTTCGGTGCCCACGGGTCAGCTGCAGGGTCATCAACCATGAACTACCATTCATTGACGTTTCGCCCCTTGTGGCGGGACAGTGACAGGGACGTATGCCTCGTTGATTCTGTGGTTGTTGATGGGGTGAGGTGTTCTTTCCCCAACTCCTGTCCTTGTTTCGTTCTTTCTTTTATACAGTCAGGCAATCTTTGTAGATACGCTACTTTTATTGTATGGCCGCAAGTTATAACAGTGCTCATCAGGTAAAACACCCGGAAGCCAACGTCATCAACTCGCACCAGATGTCTCTGCATATTGCATGGAACTTGGCTGCCATCTAGTGGTTAACTTTCGTAACATCTCCTTTAACATATGGAAAGAAAGCAGTTGGACAATAGTGACCGGATGAGAGTTACGTGGCCAGCAACAACAATAGCTGGCTACAGGTTAAACAGAAATGACTAGTTCACTCTCCTAAACATTAGAAAAAAATGAACAGTCCACATGAACAAAGTGGCACAGAAATAAACAAGAGATGACATTCCTTCTTCAGAAAGTTTAAACAACAAAGTCTTTGCGGTACCTCTCAGGAGGTTTTATGTTGGATCTGGTTCTGGTCTGCTTGAGGCCTAAATGTCCAGATTGGGGGACACTTGGCACATCAGTCAACACTGGAGCCCGTTCTAGTTCTGAAGCCCCTTCCCTTCTGTCACCAACTATGTGCTCGAGTCTGCTGTGTGTTTGCCTGTTGTCCCTACATTTTTTCCTTTTTCTTTTTTCTATATATTTTATGTACAGATGGGGTGTATGGGCTTAAGGTGCTTGGGTGTTTCTCTTTTCGGAAACTATTTCCCCAGCTTCCGAAAACACCCTCTCGCAGGGCACAGAGGATGCTGGTGTTGCCAGGCAGGTACTCATTTGCTAGCTTGTATAGGTTTGGGTATACAGCTTTGTGTGTCATCCAGTACACCAGAGGGTCCTGTGATAACACTGCACCTCCACTATGGCATCAGCAGTAGCATTGCTGGATGCCCTCGCTTCTTCAGCATCCCGGTCCAACAGCTTCCACAGGTCAATGGCTGAAAATGAAACATTAGATAAAGTTTAGTCTGTACATGAAAAAATACAAATAAAGTCTATTGATCCAAATTCTATAATTTTTGTACCTTGGGAAGATGCAGCTGGTTCTGGCTGTGCTCTCGAAGTAGATGGCGGCTCCTCTTCATGCGGTACATTCCGCAACAATGCTGCACACTCAGATTTTAACCGGCGCACAGCTGACTCAGCATTTTCAGGGCTTTTATTTGTTATTGTATGAATAAGTTGAGTAATACGCTTGTAACAAATGACCTTGTTCGGTGGCACGATTTCAAAATGCTCCCAGACTTGAGATCTCTTCCTGGTTGGTTCCGTTGCAGAGCAATAAGAAAGCAAACCGAAAGCAATACGAAAGCTAATCAAATCAATCCAAAAGGTATCGACCAGATAGGCAACGCATTGCGCCGTTTCATCCATTTTAAACTCAACTGAGACCTGCCAGTCTTTCAAAGCCTCGCCCACTGAACCAAACCAGCCAGCTGATTCAGTCTGAATGAAGCAGTGAAGTGGTTCAAACGTCATCAGTCACGTGATTTGAAGCAAGCTCCGGAGCAGCGCTTCAGAAAAAAACCCTACCGAGTTGTGGGGCGTGGTTCGAAGCCCCGTGTCAGAGAGAACATCACTAGTTGTGTCTGAAAGTTCATCTAGTTCCCAGTCGTCAGAGTAGTAGAAAGGTCGCAGTTCTGGAGCTACTGCTTGTGTAGCTGTGGGCCACCCTTTCAATATGTAAGTCTGCAGTGCACAACATAGTGGATCTTTGATTGTGGCAGTTCTAATGGACTCCAGTGTAGCTGTTGAAATATTCGTGTCTGCGAGGTGGTCGACTCGTTGTAGGTCTTTGGTGGTGAGGCCCATGGCATAGATGGTGGCAGGTGTTTGCATGTGGGCATGCTGTGTGTTTGGCTGTTAAGTCCTCGACAGAAAATCTGCCACATGAAGATCCTTCCCTTGCTTGTACACCACCTTTGCGCATATCTCTGTTCAGTAGGCGAATGCAACAGGTTGCCCATTCTGGAGAAGAGCTGCACCTAGGCCTGTCTCGCTGGCGTCACACTGTAGTGTGACTTCTTCCTGCAGGTTGTAGTACTTGAGTACTGGGTGGCATGTGATTAATTGCTTCACAGTGTCAACGGCAGATTCATGTTGTGAGAGCCATGTCCACTCCACGTCCTTATCTGTCAGGCGTTGGAGAGGCTCGCACACATCTGAGAGATGAGGAAGATATTTGGCAAGATCATTTACAAACCCCAGGAATCTCTGTAGCGATTTAACATCAGTGGGTGTTTGCATGTGTTGAAACGCTGCCACCTTCTCTGGGTCAGGGCGAAGGCCCTCTGTGGTGAGAAGATGTCCCATGTATTGGACACTGGATAGTTTTAGTTTCAGCTTCTTTTTATTGAGCTTTAGATTGACCTCCCTGGCCCTCTGCAGCAAGGCAGTCAGGTTTCTGTCATGGTCAGTTAGTGCCTCTTCTGAAGTGTCTCCACAGCCGTAGAGAAGAATGTCGTCTGCAATGACACTTACACCGGTCAGGCCTTGCAACACCTCATGTTGCCTGCGTTGATATTCTTCTGCAGCTGGTTTTATGCCGAAAGGCATCCTTAGCCACCCGAATCTGCCAAGCGGGGTCCAAAAGGTGGTCAGATAACTGCTCTCTTCTTCAAGTTTGATTTGCCAGTAGCCATCTTTGGCATCAAGCACGGAGAATACTTTTGCTTTTGCAATGTCTGGGAGTATCTCCTCTATTGTTGGCATCTGGTAGTGTGACCGCCGTAGAGCTTTATTGAGTGCGCTGGGATCAATGCAGGTGCGCAGCTTTCCTGGCTTTTCTATGACAACCATGTTGCTGATCCATTGTGTTGGCTCTGTGACTCTTTTGATGATGCCATTCTTCTCCATGGATCGTATGGCTTCAGTGACTTTGTGTTTGAGCGGAATGGGAATTCGTTGTGGCACCTGATGCACAGGCCTAATGTCGGGGTCCACCTCGAGGTGTAGTTCACCAGGAAGACAGCCAAGGCCTTCAAACACGTTGTTGTATTTTGAGATGATGTCCTCTGTGGTGGTTGTGAAATGCATATCTGTCCCTGTTGTGCTGCGTGAGACCGCTGTAGATGACATATCTGTGTGGTGTATGAAATAGCAAGTTGAGTCTTTTGCATGTTTTTGCAGAAAGCAGAGGCATTTGTGACGTGTGCATAACTTGAAACTTCAGGTCGTGTGTTTGTCCATCATGGTCAGCTTTGAGGTGACACAACCCAGCTAGTTTCACTTGTGACCCATCATACAGTTTAATGGTGGCTTTGCTGGCTGGTATGTCTGGATTACCATCTTGTGTGATGAGCTGTAGATCTCTGAAGCTTATGGCGTTGGTTGTGGCTCCTGTGTCCAATTGACATGTGATTGTATGGCTAGGGTCATATGATACTGGTTCAGTCATGTACGGTGTTACTTTGAGGTTGACAAGCCATTTCTGGTTTCCCTGTTCCATAGCGTTTATGTTTGATAGGAACCACACCTCTTCCATTTCTTCTTCCTCCTCTACTCTGTCTTCTCCAAGAAAGTTCACCCGTGTCTTGCGCTGGGCTTGTTTGCACACTCTTGCAGTGGCAAGTGGTTTTTCTTTCCACAGGCTTTGCAGATGACGCCAAATGCAGGGCATTTCATTCTGTCATGCACTGCTCCACAGTAACGACAGAGGTTATTATTTGGGCGTTTATCTTTGTTTGCATGTCCCATATGCTCTTTGTAATTATGCTGAGGTGCAAATGAGGGGCGCATCTCTGAGCGTTTGTCATGTGCAAAGTGTACATTCTCCTGTTCCACACCAGTTATTATCTTATTTTGAATTTGTGCTAGTTCGCTGACTCTAAACATGTCTATTGCTTTGGCAAGTGTGAGTTCTGATTCACGTAACATGAGTGCTTGTGTACTTGCATTTTTAGTCACAAGCACTAATCTGTCACGGATCAATTCATCTCGCAGGGGACCAAATTCACATTTGTCTGCTAGCTTTCTCAGGTTTGCAACATATTACTCTGTTGACTCATGTTGACTCTGCTGTGCAGTGTTAAATACGTAGCACTCGTAGATTACATTTCTGGAAGGTTCAAAGTGTTTTTGTAGTGCATCCAGATTCTTCTGTGGATTGTCTCTGTCCTCCGCTGACATGTGAAGATGTCTTTGTATTATGTGACATTCTTTGCCCATTACTGTAAGCAGGGTGGCTACTCTTACTTTTGCTTCTTTTTTGTCCAGTTCCGTTGTTATCTCATAGTTTTCCCATTGTGCTCTAAAGAATGTCCAGTTGTTATATACGTCGCCCTTCATGTCCATTGCGTCTGGTACAGGAATCGAAAAAGCCATGGTTCGTCAGGTATTAGCTTAGCAGTTTAGCTCCATTGAAAAAACGTCCAGCCTTTATAGCGCCTTGTTGTTCTGTCTTCAGCCGCGGCGTTAAGTTTCCGCTTCTGACACCATGTTTCGTTCTTTCTTTTATACAGTCATGCAATCTTTGTAGATACGCTACTTTTATTGTATGGCCGCTAGTTATAACCATAGATATATACAGAAGGCTAGATGTCTCACGGCGCAGAATCCAACGTCCGCACTGGCCGCCATCTTTCCACAGTCAGGCAGTCACGGTCTGATGTAGTGAATGTGAGGGAACGTGAGTGACCTGAACAACTATTAACACTCTGATCTCGCTGAAAACATGACGGCTTTGCACACGGTTTGCTTTCTTACAAACGTTCATAACGTAGCAATAATTCTGGATGGTTGAACATGTTGAGAGTGCAGCTTTCTATTAGAAAAAAAACACAATGGTGCTATGGCAGCCTATCTGCACAAGTTAATACGACTGAGACCACTAAGATTTTCATTTCTTAAGTTAAGTATAGCCAACAGCTATTTCAGGACAAACTAGTATTTTGTTCACATACAATATTTGTGGTGTCGGTTGTAGTTAATCGCTGAGGTGCGTTTCCTATAACGTTGCTGCTGCATGAACGCAGTCTCATCAGTTCATGCAGCAGAGACACGGTGATCAATGAACTAGAGCTGCTGATATCTCATCCCCCACCTGTTTGATTCAGAGTCGAACGGTGACAACCTGAGATTACAGGCCGTCTTTTTTCTTGTTGTGATAAAAGGGATTAGGATTGGTAGGTGTAAATAAAACAAGCAATTTGACATATGGAGAGACAGAATAGCTTTTTTTCTATATCATTTAACTTAATTCGCAAATGATTTACAATTGGATTGCTTTGCTACAGCATCATGCATTATGGTTTCTACAGGAAATCGGTGACTGAAAAAATGCCAAACTTCTGTGCCGCTGATGGTTGCAGCAATCGTCGCTGTCCACAAACAAAAGCTTGTAGGATCACATTTCATCTGTAAGATATTGTTGGAGCTGTTTGATTAATGTTACGATTTAGTGCTGGTTTGTTTAGTTTAGCGTTTAGCGTATATGTTTTTATTAAATATGGGTGTGTGCGTGTTTTTGCTATTTTCACATGAAAGCCGATGGTTATAAATCATTAATAAGTATGCAGTATCATAACTATGCTTATAACCTTTGTAACAAACCAAACCGCTCGAAATTCGGTTGAAAATAGAGCAATTTAGGGCTATTTAAAAGAACATGCACAATAAGAATACATAGTTATGAGTGAGAGGGGCGGAGCGAGGTGACTGTGGCAAGATGGCCGCCAGTGCGGACGTTCGATTCCATTGGCCAGCAGCGCGGATAAGACATCTCGCCTTCTGTATATATCTATGGTTAGAACAGTGCTCATCAGGTAAAACACCCGGAAGCCAACGTCATCAACTCGCACTAGATGTCTCTGCATATTGCATGGAACTTGGCTGCCATCTAGTGGTTAACTCTCGTAACACTGTCCATTATGAGACATTTCGTCATCTACTCAAATCTTACAATAAAACTGTCAAACAGGCAAGAATAACCCATTTCTCCAACCTCATCACAAACAATAGCAAAAACCCTTGATTTCTTTTCTCTACCTTCAATCTTTTAACCAATACAAATTTTAATCAGGACGTACAGACACCAACAGATGCCCTCTGTGAGGATTTTGCAGACCACTTTGTAAGTAAAATTGATGTCATTAGGTCCAGTATTTTAATTAATCAAAATCAATTTTTCTACACATCTGGACAACCACTTTTATCTAAGGAAACACTGGAGAGTTTTGCTCTAGTTGATGCAAGGACACTTGGTCGAGTTTTCTCCCAAGTAAAGCCCACAGCCTGCCTTTTAGACCCAATTCCCACGTCACTCTTAAAGTCACTTTATGGGTTCTTTGAGGAGCAGATTTTATATATTGTCAATTGCTCTCTTCAGACGGGTGTTTTCCCTGCTGCCTCTAGAACGGCGGTGGTGAGGCCCCTTTTGAAGAGGAGCAACTTGGATCCAAACATTTTTAATAACTACCGACCTGTATCCAACTTACCATTTTTAAGTAAGATTTTAGAAAAACTGTTTTTTAACCAAGTAAATTACTTTTTAAATACAAACAATATTTTAGAGAATTATCAATCTGGTTTTAGAAAGAACCACAGTCCTGAGACAGCCCTTTTAAAGATCGTCAATGATTTCAGGTGTAACGCAGATCTCAGAAGCTGACAGTCTTGGTGCTACTGGATCAAAGCGCTGCTTTTGATACAGTAGATCACCATATTTTATTAAATAGACTCAGAAACCTGGTGGGCCTGTCAGGTACTGTTTTTAACTGGTTTCGTTCTTATCTCACAGATCAATGTTTCTTTGTAAGTATGGATATGTGCTCCTCCAGAATGCATGAAATTAGATGTGGGGTGCCCCAAGGGTCAATTTTAGGTCCGGTTCTTTTTAATCTGTACATGCTTCCCTTGGGGGACGTCGTAAGGAAACACGGCATCAGCTTCCACAGCTATGCTGATGATACACAAATGTACATTGCCGTGTCTCCTGATGACACAGCGCCAATTGATGCCCTTTTAAACTGTATTTTAGATATCAAATCATGGATGGCAGAGAATTTCCTACAGCTTAACCAGGACAAAACTGAGGTTTTAGTTATTGGTCCTGAAGGCCGGAGAGAGGAACTTTTACCAAAACGTTGGGATTTTAAACCCTCGCAATTTGTAAAGAATCTGGGCGTTGTTTTTGATTCTGAGCTCACCTTTGTTCCACATATAAAAAATATTACAAAGATAGGTTTTTATCATCTAAAGAAAATAGCCAGAATCCGCCCATTCCTCTCTCAGGCCAACACGGAGGTGCTAATGCATGCTTTTATTTCTTGTAGACTAGATTATTGCAATGCCCTGCTCTCTGGTCTTCCCAAAAAGAGTGTTTACAGTCTACAAATACTACAAAACTCAGTCGCACGTGTGCTGATTAGGACCAGAGGAAGGGAACACATTACACCGCTTTTAAAGTCACTGCTTTGGCTCCCCGTCCGCTTCAGGATTGATTTTAAGGTTCTCTTATTAGTTTTTAAATGTCTCAACGGTCTTGGCCCATCTTATCTAACTGACCTGCTTTCATCATATCCTAGGTCTTCTGGCACTGGCCTGTTAACTGTTCCCCGAGTCAAAAAAAAACCCATGGTGAGGCTGCTTTCAGCCATTACGGCCCTACTCGGTGGAACAGCCTGCCAGAGAGCCTCAGGGCCGCAGAGACTGTTGATATTTTTAAGGGGAGGCTCAAGACGTACCTTTTTAACCTGCCGTTTAACTGACTTCTTTTACTCTTCTCTCTCTTACTCCACTAATTTTATGCCGTTTTACTGTTTTTGCCACTGTTTCACACTTTATTTTTATGTATTTGGTTTATTTCTCATTATGATTATTCTCCCTTTTATACTTTTAGTGCCAGTGTTTCCTCATGGGCGGCCCTTCACGGTGGGAGCTACGCCTGGTCTGCCCATAGGGGCGCTGCAGGCCATGGTGCCCCCTTGTGTGGACGGCTCCCCATAGTGGCCTTTCCTCATCAGATTCTTCAGTGCCAAGCCGTGTTATCTAATGTCTGTGTGAATATGGGGGTGGGCGTTTGTCTGTGTGCGTTGGTGGGGAGGGGTGGGTCCGTATGGGGTGGGGGGAGGGGCAGTGGAGCTTTTTATTTTTTCTCATTGTTATTATTATGATTGTTGTTCTTATTATCATTATTATTACCTTTCTTTGTTTTGTTTTGTTTTATTTTGTTAAGCACTGTGGGTTGCACATGTTGTGTATGAGCAGTGCTATATAAATAAAGTTTATTGTTATTATTATTATTATAGAAACATGAAGACACATCAAAGAGTAACATGAGGTTGTTGTTGTGACACTGGACGGTAGAGAGTCTGAATCCCCGTCCCAGGCGCAAATCCTCATGGAGGCTTCTGAGGAGGTCAAAGATGGCCAATCCGTCAATCCCAGCTCCATAACGGGGGTCTATGGAAGGAAGCCGTGAGCATTGCGCACTGATCCAGGATAGCTTTCACCTGGCTTGATGGATCCGTGTCTTCTCATCCTGGATGGCTTTTAGTGCGACCCATGAAGCCTGGACACACGTGTTGTGGATTGGTTGAACGCTGAAGGCTTAGTGACTCATCTTGGATGACAGAATCCTACTTTGGTGCAAGGGGGCCCAGACAGCAACATCATCAAGAGCCAGTAATGGACTCCACAGTGCAGCACTCATTCGCTCGCCCTCCCTCTCCCATTTTATTCTGTAGTGTCAGATTCTGAAGTCGATTTCACTTTGATTTTCAGAGTGATGACACCCTGGAAAAACTCATCCATCATTATAAACTCTCCATCATTTATTCTCTATTCAGGTTGGAGTATTGCAGGTTGTCAAAGCTCGGCTGTGATTGGCTGCTCTCAGCTCTGAAGTCCAACCCCTCCCACCTCAGAGAGCTGCACCTGAGTTGGAACCAGCTGCAGGATTCATCAGTAAACTGTAAAATCTGAGGTCAGTACTGGTTTGGAACCAGTGGATGATGGTTTCAGCACCAAACACAGTTCATCACACATGTTGAATAAACATTGAACTGAAGGTTGATTCATCTCAAAATGACATCCAGAATATGAAAACTTCATTCTGTTCATGTTTGAAGTAAAAAAAAAAGAAAAGAAAAAGGAAAAGGAAAAACAGGTCATCAGTGGTCATGTGACCAAACATCATTTCAACACACATTAGTTTTGGACAGAGGATTTAATTTCAAGGTGACATTTTCTGTAGTGTCAGATTCTGAAGTCGACGTTTCATTTTGATTTTCAAAGTGATGACACCCTGGAAAAACGCTCCATCATTATAAACTCTCCATCATTTATTCTCTATTCAGGTTGATTGACTGCAGTTTGTCAGAGCTCAGCTGTGATTGGCTGCTCTCAGCTCTGAAGTCCAACCCCTCCCACCTCAGAGAGCTGGACCTGAATATGAACCCCCTGAAGGAGTCATCAGTGAAGGAGCCACTGATGGATCTTGTCTACAGCAGTGACCATCAACTGCAGAGTGTGAGGTCAGTACTGGTTTGGAACCATTGGATGATGGTTCCAGCACCAAAGCCAGTTGATCCCACAGCAGAGGTCCAGTGTTCCCAGTCACAGTGTGAGAGGAGGATGGTGACGTCCAGCTGCTCCTCATTCATCCAACATCTGCTGCCAAACTGCTTCTTCTCTCAGTTCACCACTCAATTATTGATCAGTTCATCTTCATCAGGCCTCAGTATCAGTCCAACACTCCATGGTCACATGACCTTCTGATGTTCCACACTTGACATGTGACTGAGAGTCTGCTTCTTCTCACCAGTCACTCCATCATCTCCATCAACAGTCAACGTCTCTGTGATGATGCGTTCAAGGACCGTGAGTCCTGACTCCTGCTGTCTCTTCTTATCTTTGCAGGTGGTGGTGAGGATGAGGAGAGTGAAGAAGAGAGCTCCATCTACTGGTGGCTGACAGAACTACAACCAGTGGAGCCAAACAGCAAGCTGCACGCACCAACACTGTGTGGGTGTGTCACGACCTTTGACCCCAGTGCAGCCTGGTGGCTGGCGGACTGCTTCTCCCTACAAGCTGCTGTGGTTACTGGGAGAGACGTCCCAGAAGCCACTGGTGGAGCTGAATCCTCAGTGGAAGAAGCAGGACTTGGAGCAGCTGCTCAGTGAAGGCAGCAGCAACACAACCACTGCTTCTGCTCTCATCATCCACGGCTGGAACATCTCAGCATGAAGGTTCCACACATCAACAACACACTGCTCTGCTCTCACTTCAGACTTCTATAACATCTTCATTTTGGAGGTGAAAAATACTTTTCAAGAGACTTTATTTCTGCTTCATGATCTTAAATGAGGAAATCATGTGGAAAAGATAAAGTGATTCACAACACCTGTGATGGGAACTCAAATCATAATTGAATCATAAGTAAGACAAAAGAAGTTTCCCTCAAAATAATTCATGGTTTTGATGCTTGCCAGATGTTTGTGTGGAGATTTCAGAAGGACGTCAATGAATCAGAAGGAAACCAGATCATTTATTTTATGTGATTATGTTATATCATCCTAACTTTGTTACGAGCTCAAACATTATATTTCAATGATTCAATATTCTGACAATAAAAGCCATCACAACCTGTGTGACCTTGACCTCAACTGACGTTTCATTTCTGCTGCTTTAACACTTTGATTATATATCTCCTGAAGTCCTGCCATGGGGATTCTCCATATCTGAATAACTTGTGTACTCAAACCTTCTGTAGGCCATACCCACTTCTCCACTAGGTCTCAACATAAACCACATGAATCAATGAAAATAAATCTCACTTTTACAAACAAATCCAATTCAGTTCAAATATAATTTAAATAAAATAAATGATACATTATAATTAATCACCAACAGATAAATCAATGCTGGATATGAGGTGGTTTGCCCTCTCTGGGTCGGTGGGGAGGCCCTGCCTCAGGGGGAGGAGTTCCAGCATCTCGGGGTCTTGTTTGGGACGCCTCCCTGGGGAGGTGTTCCAGGCATGTCCCACCAGGAGGAGACCCTGCTGGAGGGACCAGGTCTCTGGGCTGGACTGGGAAGCCTTGGGGTCCCACTGGAGGAGCTGGAGGAGGTGAATGGGTCCAGGGAAGTCTGGGGGTCTCTGCTGAGGCTGCTGCCCCCGAGACCTGACTCCAGATACAGCAGTAGAAGATGGATGGATGGATGGATGCCAGGTGATAGAACATTTCATAAAAACAGACTCTGCATTATAACTTCTATTACACTCTAAATAACTAACTCCAATATAACTGCACTCGTCCTTCTCTCACATTACATTGGATCACAATGACCAAACAACACAACAAAGACAATGATCCAACTGTACTGCCACGTCCAGACTCAGTGTAGGTCTGTAGGCCTCTTGGACCTTCATGTGAACCACTGCGTGTTGACTGGAGGTGAAACATGACTGACTGCTGTCCTCCTACCTGGACAATGCAATCTCACTTTCAATCTCACAGCCACTAAAAAACCTGATTGTGATTGAGAGGTCCTCAGCAGCCAATCACTGTTGGGAGTCCAGCCTTCAAACACTCCTCCTGAATCCACAGTCACATCTGTGAGCATCTGGAACTTTGGCCCTGATCCTCCACACCACACACCTTGGGATGACAGCGCCACCTACCTGGATCCTTTCAGCAGCCAGTCCATGCTCTGATCCGTTTCCACTGTGGCCTGTTGGCTCATCTGGACCGGAGTCTGGATCATCAGTGTCCAGGTTCATGGAATCTGTCAGAGTGCCGCCGTCCTGTGATGTAATGATAGAGAATCACTCTATTTTTACTAATGTGCAGAACCACTAGAGTCTCATTTCTTCACTGCTGTCAGCAACAAGCATTTGGTGTCACACTGGTGTACAACACTTATGGGCTAATTAATAAGAAATGACATATTTATGAATCACCCGCAATGCCCAGATTGTTGCTGCTTATCTGCTGATATGAGCCGTCAACTGTTGCAATATAGAACCACGGGCAGGAAATTACAATTAGTGTAGAGTGTATTATAATTTAAAAGTTTACTAACGGTAGTTCTTTAAAGAATTTAGCAGGGATGGAACAGGCTAACGTGACGACGTCACTTGTAAAACGGTAGGAGCTCAACCTGCTGTCACGGTGAAAACTCTGTGTTACGTCCCGTCGAGGGGGACCGAGACACAACGTGTGGGACACCTTCCCCCACTCCCAAGCCTCATTAATTTCTCACGGCAGTTGGCGGTTTTCAACAAAAACATTTATTGATCAGTAAATGAAATAAACAAAACAACTTAACCGGTGGGCAGCAAAGGCTTCAGGGTGGGCCCAGGCCAAAATAATAAACCAAACTCCAACTAGCTCGCCTTAAGAACTAACTAAAGAAAGAAAGAGAAGCCAAATACAGAAAGGCTAACCTCCCTACATACTTAATAAACAGGAGAAAAGAGGGGACAAAGAAAATGGCAGCCCACCCCTACGGCTGCGTGCTCTAACACCATTTCAGAAGTGACTAACTGCAGACTTGGGAGCGGAGGAGGGATGACCGTCAGGCTGGCTCGACTGCTCCTCCTTCTCAGCCGTGGCGCGTCCAATCAGCAGCCGACATCCAGGACCGCACCTGCAAGGCGTCATCCACTCTCACACACACACACACACACACAGAAACATAGAGGCACCTAGACCCACCCGTGGGTCATAACACCCCCTCCCTTAAGAACCAAACCCTATTAACATACCAACAAACAAAACTAAACAAGAAAACCCCGAAATAAGAATTTTGCAGCTAGTCCACATGTACACGTGATCATGCATCTTCCAACACAATATCAAGATCCCTAGATAGTAAGTTTGATAGATGGATAGAAATAGATAAGTTAGTTAAAGTTACACACACACACACACACACACGCACATATATATATATATGCATTATATATTTTTTATTAACCTCTTTCAATGAACTCCAAAACATACATGGTCAAAATCCATATTATTATTATGTTGTTTTTTTTAAATGCTCATACAAAACAAAAAAAGTGAAGGGTGAGTAGTCTGAATTGGGTTCAGTGAATGTCACATCCACTTGTAGCGCATTATTTCCAGCAGCGAGCTTCTCCTTTTCCGTTCACTCACTCACTCATTCAACCGATTGGCTTAGACCTTGCCCGAGGTGATTGGTGGAGTGACGAGCACACAGCACGTGACCTCAAGGATGAGCTTCCACCCACGGAAGTACCATAGGAGGACACGGATTAAATAGTATGGCTTGTCCACCAGAAGGCTGGATTATGGTGTACATAATATAAAACTTTGGCCCAGTTCTGCTTGTATTGCAATGTATTGGTTGGTGTTCCTGAAGTTTCATTTTTCGTCTCTTTTTATTTATTACATCCATGTTTGTGATGAAATAGTATTGTGAATCGCTAGCTCGCATTGCATGCTGGGAAACAGCGTCACTCAAGGAAGTTTTGGCTTCGCTGACACGGTCCTGAAGGGAAGTGGGTTTTAGTGCACTGGAACGGGATGAATGTGTTCATCAAGCACTACAAACCTGATTAATTGTCTTAATACTTCACTTCGAATGGCCATATTGTTTAGGATTAGAATTAGATGACAACTTCTTCACAATATTTGCAACTATTCAATTTGACCAGCAGGTGTCAGTAGAAGACGGAATTTCATGTTGACTATTTCCTAATGGAAGTGCTCTCTTGACGTTGGATTTTTCTCATAATTATTTGAAGTGTAGGCCTGTATCTGCACACAATTTGCAATTCGTCCCAGCGCCCTGAGCTGTAAATTTGGACGGTGTAAAAGGAAAATGGCCAGCTGCAGCAGAAAAGTGGACCTATATATATATATATATATATATATATATATATACATATATATATATATACATATCTGCAATTCATATTTTAACGGTTTATATAGACCCCTGAGGCTCCATTCAAAATGGGGGTTATTGTAGGAGAGTTGCAGTCAACTGAGATTTGGAGAGAGTTTGGATTACTAGATTTTGGATAGTGTTTATAGTTTGGAGTGTTTGAGACTAGATAGCGTTTAGTTTGGAGATATTTTTGAGAGCTTAGGGAGAGAGTGAGGAGAGGAGAGGTGATAGGATGGAGCCCCCTGTCCTGTACATCAATGTCCATGTTACACAAGCATCTATGCCAGGGGTGCCCATTACGTCCATCGCGATCTACTGGTCAATTACGAAGGGAGTTTGGGTGATCGCATGGAGAGAGAGAGGGAGAGAGAGAGTGAGTGTGTGTGTGAGAGAGAGAGAGAGAGAGAGAGAGAGAGAGAGAGAGAGAGAGAGATCCGCGTCAATTACAGCAGGTAGAATCGTTCAGGCAGGATTAGAAAACACGGTGGATCTGGTTGGTTTTGGTCATAATGTACGATGTGCTGGATTTTGTTCTTATATGTGCTGTTGCTTTACATTCATTCTTCATTCATTCATTTTCCATACCCGCTTAGTCCCGAACTCTGGGTCACGGGAGTCTGCTGGAGCCTCTCCCAGCTGTCTTAGGGCGAAGGCAGGGGACACCCTGGACAAGGGTGTCCAGGGTAAATGTGACGTATCGGCTTCGGCACTATTCAGATCAAATAAAGACCAGACAGGGACAGGAAAAACAGTTTCACTGTTGTTTTACACGCAAAACTACTGGGGTTGTCGCGTGAGCTTGCAATCCTGGCGTAAACTGATGGAGACGGCTCGCTTAGAAAATGCGCTTCAAAGTGCGCACGCACTGCAGACGCGCCGAAGATCCTGAGAGATGCTGCTGGCAAAACGTCTGCATCACACACACACACACACACACACACACACACACACACACACACACACACACACACCTTTATCCCTAACCTATGCGCTGGAAAACACAAAACTATACAGCAAAACATCTTAACGTAAACACACTTTTATTGATAAAATCAAACATAGGCAGATATAACCTAAACAATTTTAAACCATGAGTTTTCTGTGCAATGATGAGCATAAATGCACATGGGAACATGTTGACCCATTTAATCCTCTTTCTTTCTTTATCATTGGACTACAAATATATTTCTGAATGACTTTTCCTGTTTTATAGGAGGTGGATCTTTTTGACTTGCTCATTTTAAAAGTAGCTTGCATGTTGAAAAAGTGTGAGCACCCCTGATCTATGCCCTTTTCCAAGTCCCACAATCACTTTCACTGTCATCTGCCTGATTACACCCATGCCATTTTCAGAAGAAAATTGCACAAACAGAATACATTCAAAAAATGTATCATACACATAGTTATCAAGTCAAGTTATTTATTTATTGTCATTGTTGAACAAAGTTAACAACAAAATTTGTTTGGAGCATCCCCATAACCACTGGCATCAGTACCGATAAAATAATCATAAATAAGTGAGAAAAAAAAACAAAAAAAATATATAATTTATGTACAGAAATTATTTGGTCATTCATTTTTTGCAATTCATAGTCATTCCCAACAGACATAACAGACACAAAAATTCAATGCATCACACGTGCTTCAGACACAGCTTGCCTGTGATTGTACATTTGGCCAGTAGGTGGTTTCGTGTGCACATGAAACTTCGAGAAATGAACCGTTTCTCGAACCAGTTGGCTCAAGTGGTTCAATGCCTCATGAGGCTTCACCTCACCATCACTACAGTCACTGCATCCTGAATCAGTCACACTCAAAGTCGCACACCACCTCTGCTTTGTTCTGGACTGTGGAATGGGCAATATTAATTTAATCTAATTAAATTCTGTTTTATTACTTCATGTCTATTTTAATGCTCTTTATTGGTGCTGAATGGAAGTGTGGTTGTTGTTTTATGAGCTAATGGATAGACAAGTGGCCTATAACATAAGACGCTTAAATGAAGTGAATAGGATATGTCCACAATGTCAAGAAAGGAAGCAGGGTGTCTTTAAAATCGATAACATTTGAATAAGTATTAAAAGTTGAGTTGATGTTATACTTGTATTGACATTATGAGTAATTTATACAACTTTTCCCAGGAACTTTTCCCAATGATGAGGTTGAGGGCCCATCATCTGCAATTCAGCATTCTGCAGGTAGTCAACACCAAAACAAGCGTATTCTGTCATAATCCTGTTTGTAAATAATACACATAAACTGTGTACTTGTAATATAAGTCAAACTTTGGTAACTTGAATATAATTCTCACAAAGGGATTTTTCATGTGTATGCACTTTGTATCTGTTATGAATTTTAAAAAAAAAACATTCATAACTAAACTCAGTTGTTGGTTTCCATCTCTATAAGTTAACAAAGATACATAGATACCTATGAAACACTTGTTTATCTTGCTGAAACTAATACTAGGTTACTAGTACTAGATACACCAGTATACTCTCCCGGAGCACAGATCAACCCACTCAAACAAACAAAAAGCATTTTACTCAGTCAGATAAGATTACTAAATGCTGGATGATACACTGTTTTGTGCATTATTTGGGTAAATAAAATAGTTCTATTATTCATACCTCCGCCTACCATTTATTATTACCTAAGGCATAGGGCATTTAAAAAAACAAAACAAATGTCATACCGGTGTGCCACCCGTCTGTGCCCCGAGCTTGCCCCCCCAAGAAAAAAATTCTAGGACCGCCCCTGTTTCCAACACTGTGGATGCTCGGTTGTTTATTGCAGCAGACAGATAAACAATTAAACGGCTAAAGCCATCTATTCCACCGTGAATGAAAAATCTCCAGCTTTTGGTAAAAAAGGGAGAGAAGATGGAAAGAGAAATCTAAAATATATAAGGCATCAGATAGCTAATTGAAAAAGGTTCATGCACAGCTTATTTGACACAAAAAAGGTATGGTACAAAGATGAAAAGATTTGGAGTGGGTAGAAAATCTCAATGTTTCATTTGTTCAAGTATTTAAAAACAGTTTTGAAAAATACCGTATTAATTTGTGGTTTCCATCTATGTGCCACATTACATTTGGTGCAGGAACAGAATACTGCCTCCGTCTTAGTGTGCGATTGGCCAAGGCTCGCACTTCAGTCCCAATTGGGTCCACTCTTCTTAAGGAATCACGTACTCTTTGAACTACAACAACAGCAAAAAAAAAAAGAAAGACAAACTACATAAAATATTAAAGGCACAAATCCGTGTTAACACAGATAATGCTGACAAAAGGTATGATTTAATTTATTAAATACCCCCACTTTCTTTTTTTTAAATATACCGCCATTCTTTTTTTAATCATCCATGTAAGCACTTTTAGCTACA
>NW_027466258.1:0-132500 GCF_046127955.1 Nelusetta ayraudi
ACCATGGAGGAAGCTGGTGCCGCTGCACGCCGTTTCCAGCAGAATAACAGCGAAATTACCCAAATAAAAACAAATCAGGAAAACATGTCTTTGCTGTGCTTTTATTTACAAAGTTAAAATTCTTCTAACTTACAAAAAATGTGAACGAAAAGGTAGAAATATAAATACGAAGGAATACGTATTTGTTCAGGGGTGCGCAAAGCCGGAGCCCTGCATTTGCTGCGCTACCCTTTTTAAAAAGGTCTCCGTTGCGCGTTATTTTAATATGTCCATCTCTTTTAGAAGAGAAAGCATCGCCCCGGTCTCATCCTCTCTCCAAATGTCAACATTCTTATTCGCGTTTGCCAGGTTGTTTCGCGCCGTCTGTTTTGTTAGACGACGTAGTTGTGCGGTCATGAGTCACGAGAGCGAGGCGTGGCGCATGCGCACTCGCATTGTCCAGTTAATAGTCCGATTAAGGCGTATACATGGCAGAGAAATTCGAATTCCAATCGCATTATCTGGGTGTCTCAATCGGAGTTCTCCGATTCCAATCGGAGTTCTCAAACTCCAATCATAATCGGAGTAAGGTGTTTACATGCACGTGAGTTCTCCGATCATAATCAGACTAAGGCAATAGTTCGATTTTCTCTAGTGCCATGTAAACGCACTGAATGTAGTGGTTCAGACCAGACGCGAACAGGCGCGCGGCTCGTGCCATTCATTTCAATGGAAGCGGAAGCGCCGCGCCAACGAATTTCGCGAGCGAGGCTCCAACTGGTTCACACCAGACGCGAACAGCTCCGCGACGGTCGACAAGCGCTTCTGCTCAGCTGCACTCTTTTTTTCACTCCCACTTTTTCACTTCTTTTTTTTTTCTTTAAAAAAAATAAAATAAAAAAAAATCATTCGCCATCGCCCCCCCTCGCCCCGTAGCCAGCCCGCTCCATAGCTCACTTTTGTGCGTGTGTGTGTAAATAAATAGAAACACGCACTCAGGTGTCCATCTCAAGACAAGACCTTCCTCTGTGTGTGTGTGTGTGTGTGTGTGTTTAATGTCTCTCGCACTCTGATACAATGTACTGACAAATATAACATACAAATATGATATATGATCGAATTTGTCATTGGGTTTTTATTTTGAAATTAGTTTATTTTGAAAATTCACCGGATTTTCTCGTTTTTATTGAGCG
The DNA here is from genome assembly GCF_046127955.1 of Nelusetta ayraudi. NCBI lineage: Eukaryota > Metazoa > Chordata > Actinopteri > Tetraodontiformes > Monacanthidae > Nelusetta > Nelusetta ayraudi. Next base: position 1,173 of record NW_027466258.1, read on the forward strand.
ACTTCCTGTACTATTGACGAGGACTGCTCGCGGCTCGCGCACGAAATAGAGCAGACGTCGAAACAACAAATGCATGCCGCGAGCCGCGCAACCACCACATTGATTAACGTGGGCGCCGAATGGAAGCGCTCGGCGGCGCTTCGCTTCCACGTCCAGTGAACTGACGTTAAATGCATGGCGCGATCCGCGAGGGGAGCCGCGCGCCTGTTCGCGTCTGGTGTGAACTACTACATTGCTTAACATGGGAGCCGAATGGAAGCGCTCGGCACTTTGCGGCGCTTTGTGGCGCTTCCGCGTCCAGTGTGAACCGGGCGTTACGTCGCTAGGAAAAATGTGTTGCCTGAGCCTCCGCCCCCTCCGTGCCCATTGGTGGAAGGAGGGCTCATGAAAAAAAAAAAAAAAAAAAAAAAAATCGGTGTTCATTCGGCGCGCCTGGGAAACTCTGAAATTATGAATAACTTAAGCTCGTTTTTGTCCCATTTGCCTGCATCAGCCCGTCATGATATTGTTAAATTAATTGAGAGCCACCCACTATTGTTTTCTGACCACCCCCGCCATACGTCAGTTTTGCACCATGACATAGAAGTAGAGGGACATGCCACAAGTAAGCAGCACGCACACAGAGCCAATTCTGGGAAGTTAAGAAAGAAGCTTTGGCTCTCCTTCTGACAATGCCCATCTTGATGTTAATTTGGGGTCAGGTTTTTACAGACCATAATGCCCTCGTGGTCCTGGATAGGATGCGCAATCAAACCAGCCGTACATGCTGTGGTCTCTGCTCCTGCAAGACTTCAATCTCCAGATTTGCCACAGGAAGGGGGGTTGATAATGTGTTGGCAGATGCGTTATCACATGTACATGTGGACTAGCTGCGGAATTCTTATTTCAGGGGAACTGAGGTTTTTCTTGTTTAGTTTTGTTTGTAGGTATGTTAATAGGGTTTAGTTCTTAAGAGAGGGGGTGTTATGACCCACAGGTGGGTCTAGGTGCCTCTATCTAAATAACTATTACCAATTTTAAACGTTTAGTTTTTTACTACTACACAAATGTAAAGTCAAACAACATACGCTTACAGAAACTCACATAACAAAATATAAATTAAAATGTGTAAAACAAAAAGAAAAAAAAAATCTGCATTCAGATAACAGTTTTGTCCTTTAGTGAAGATTGACAATGAGAAAAACCAAGAGCCTCATCTTTGTGCGGCTGATCCTGTTTCTTCTCTCTGTAAATATCTGCCCTGTTTTGGAGAAGATTCTCTCTGAGGGGACTGATGTTGCTACAATGCACAGTCTCCATGCCATCACATGTGTAAGGCGTTGGTAAATTGAAGCCTGCAGTTTGCAGTTGCAGCTGTTGCACGACAAAACGGGTCAACCAACCCGACAAACGACCCAGGTGATAATCGGCTCCGATCGGCTTGTGATGGAATTGGGACACCCGGGACAACACCACCTTTTTTTTTTACCTGCCGCACGGAATGACGTTGAGCGTAACGTACGCTAAATCATAATATCGCGCCAGTCAAGGTCATATCGCGGGCCAGTCCCGCTCACCAGATATCCAAGAAGGTTGGTGAGGGCTGAGCGGGCAAAGCCTTTGGTGACTAAGTACCGAAGGGGTGAATTTTTTCTCTACCTTTTTGCGCCTGAGTAAAAAAAGGGGGCACAGGGACGCCTGTGCAGCTACAAGTAATAAGTCTAGACAGGGATGGGGAAGAACCAGAGCAAAGTGGCTGCTGCAGTTCCTCAGGGGGGACAAATTGTGGACGACATGCGGAAAAAATACGGTCCAGATTGTCTTGATATGTTGGATGTTTGGGTTGAAAAGTATGGTTTCCCAGAGGGGGGATCACTGAGTATGGAGGAATTGAGAAACCTCCGGGATAAACTGAATATAGCCGAGGGAAAGGTTACAAAAAAGAAAAACCCAAACAGGTGGGAGATTCAAATCATCAAAGATCATGAAAGGTGTTTTTCATTCTGGAAACCTGAAGCAGAGGTCAGGGACAGGAAACAAGTAAAGAAACGTGTGAACAGCGCTGGGCGCTGGAGCACAGGGGTGACAGAGATAACGGCAGAGGGTGCACACGCTCACACACACTCCCCAGAGGAGGGAGAAAAGGAGCCACTCACACACGAGCATTCAAATGCACCAAATCGTCTGTATCCTTCTCTTACAGGCCCGAGGAACCCTCTCCTGGACATGCCTGTCTTCCCTCCTCCCGCCTGCCCTCATCCAACGCTACCACTGTACAACCCTGCGCACTCCAGCACCGACGCCGCAGCGTCGCCACGTTCATCAGGACTGCCGTCAACCAAATGGCCAGCCTCATCACTGCTTTCAGACAAGGGCTGCTCCCCCAGATCGCCAAAGCAGTTAACAGAAGCTGCTGCGTGGGGATTGAAGATGCCCGGCTGACAGAGGTCCGACGTCATGCAGTGCACGCTGAGAGGCTTCTGCAGGAGGCCAGCGATGCAGAGGACAAGAAGATAAAGCGTGCCTCCCTCACCATGATGAAGCACCTCAGTGACACGGCGAGACGGCCCTACAGGAACAACGACGGAGACACAGGCGAAAAGGGGGCGTGCCACATCTGCGGCCGCATGGGTCACTGGGCCAGAGAATGCCCTGACAAAGGAAGACACCGCGGGCAGAACCATGCCCACCGCAGCCAAGAGAGTGATCGCGAGGACCGGAAAAGAGGATCCAGAGGGGACCAGGACGTGTTTATGTAGCATAATTGTGACAAAGCACTGTTCCTGCTTTTGTTGTGGTTTGTGGCGTGTGTGAGAGTGATCAGTGAGCAGGGTGCAGTTACCCACTTCTACCAGTGGAGGTCGTGTTCGCCCCGGGGAATAACGCTAGAGAGGTCTCTCAAGTGGCTCATGAGACCTATGTGGAGCGAACCGTCGTAGCGGACGTTAACGTGTGTGTTGTCTGTTGTGCTTCCACAGAAAACCAAAATAAAAGCTTCTAAAGAAACAAAGAAAAACAAAAATAAATGTGTCTTCGCAACATTACCACGCTACATTTACGTTTGACTATCTGCTTTAATATAAAACCGCAAAAAATGTGTTTTATAATTTTCTTTATATAATCTACAAACGTATTAGTATGATCCAGGGAAAATTCCATGTTTGTTTGCGAAACTCATTGGAAGAATGAAGAAAATCTGTTCGATTGTTATTGTCATGAACATGAATCACAAAACCTTTATACATATGTAAATATATATATGTATATATATATATATATATATATATATATATATATATATATGTATATACATATATATATATATATTTTTTTTTTCATGTGTCACTTTAACAGAGACAACACCATCTGTAATTACTATGTTTGGTTGCATTTCCCTGGCAGGCAAAGATAGATGGAAGAGACATCTCTCTGGGTGGAAAATGGGACTGGCTTGTCTGTGGATGGTGGAGGCTCGCTGGGCTCATCAATCCGTCCATCCATTCACCTTGTTTGTCTCATCCTGACTGCAGCACGCCACTGTGGAGGCTTGACATAACACACATTAGATTAATAACAGAAAAGCAAAATGTGACTGATGGTGTATTATTTAGTGTGCTTCAGTTATAATTCTCATAATGACTATTTTGCTGGCTTCACACAATATATATAATTGGCCTGTCTTAGTTAAAAGCCCACTCACCACGACGAGGTGCAGGCCAAGAGTGGGAACACAAACACAGACCAGAAACGAACAGGACAAATCCAGACACGACTACAAAAAACACAAACACAAATAACACTAATATCACTTTGACCACTATCTTTTTTCACAAGAACTTTTATTTCTTTACAAATTGAACCTTAGATTGTGTCACAACAAACTAAATAAACCCTTGAAACAGCCAACAAAACATGAAATAACACTTCATCAATATTATAATGAGTATCCTCATAAATGATTTCAAGATAACTTTCAACACTTTGTTACAAATTTTTTTTTACGTCTGCCGTAATGATTTTCAAGTTTCTTTCATGTGAATATTTTAACATTGAACATGTTAACTGAACAGTCAATGTAAAATCCCTTCATTGTTGCTCTGACCTCTTCATCATTCGTGACCTCTTCATCATTGGTGATCTGTACATCATTTGTGACCTCTACATCTACATCAGACACAGTATGGCTGTCACATGGTTCCTGAATCACGAGAAAACTGTCTTCTTCCAAGATCTCTGACACCTCTTTACATTTTTTAGAATATGTGTGGTCAAAGATTTGATCAAAATCATGTGTGTGTGTGGGTGTGTGTGTGACTCACTTACCTTTTGTTTGGTAGACATGCTCTTACCTGATTTGAAGAAACTAAAAATGGTTGGGACAGCTGTTGAAGTTAGGCACTTTCTCTCACCACGCAAAATGAAAGATTTCTCCTCAAAGTGAAGAGCACACAGCCTGGAGTTGTCATTGGGTGTCCAGTTTTTTCTTCTCACATTTTCCACCCATTTGTGCAACCTTTTTCTGTCCCCAAAAGGAAAGCTGTAAAAAGCAAAACATTCCAAAAATAAATGTACAATATTTTTTTTTGTGTAATTTTACTTAAAATTGGGTATGCAAACATATTTAACTAATTTAAACTTAAACACAATGCAGACAGTTGTGCAGAAAGTTTAGTGTTAGCTAAAATATCGGACACACAGACGTACTTATTATGTATACATTTCTTTCCATTGTAACAGGTCACTACCAGATCTGCAATCCATTACCTAGAATTGGTTTTCCTTAAACTGATGTACAGGATTACTAATCTGACTTTGATGGGCAAATTTGACAACAGAATACAATTATGAAGCACTAAAACACAGGACCACAAAACAATTAAATGCATGATGAAATAATGATATGCTTTGTTAAATGAAATAAAAGCGCTGCCGCCTCACAGCAAGAAGGTCGTGGGTTCGATTCCGGGGCCCGGACCTGGGACCTTTCTGTGTGGAGTTTGCATGTTCTCCCTGTGTCTGCGTGGGTTCTCTCCGGGTTCTTCGGCTTCCTCCCACACTCCAAAAATATGCATGTGAGGTCAATTGAACGTTCTAAATTGTCCGTAGGTGTGCATGTGAGTGTGAATGGTTGTTTGTCTCTATGTGGCCCTGCGATGAACTGGTGGCTTGTCCAGGGTGTCACCCTGCCTTCGCCCTAAGACAGCTGGGATAAGCTCCAGCAGACCCCCGTGACCCTGAATAGGAATAAGCGGGTATAGAAGATGAATGAATGAATGAATGAAATCTTTATTGAATGAATGACACATTTTATTTCACTCGTCGTTTATGTAATTATTATTTTTTGCTCCATAGCTTTCATGATTCAGCATTACATGTTAAGAGTGATGAATTGCATGAAAAGAGAGAGCACTCACTGATAAATTAACATGGTGTGCTGTTTAATTCCATGAGGACGACAAAATATTTGCAAATTTGTGTTAGCTACACACATCGACAGGTGCAAGAGAAAGGGAGGAACTTTCAAGATCGTTGAGTTTTTATTTTTAATTTTTTTAGTTCTGATGAAATAAATAGACCAATCATTTTATTACTTTGTCTGCTTTCCAAAGAGGTTATTAATTAAAAAAATATGTGTGGCAGTGCTGTTATGGTCCATAGAGAGTTGCTTCAAAGAATTATAATTTATTATTCAGTGGCACATTGCTCACTTGTTTAATACACAAATAATCGTATATTATTATAATAATACTATTTTATTAATATAATAATAATAATAATAATAATAATAATGATGATAATAATAATAATAATAATCATTATTATTGATAAAATTTTGAAACAACAATCGTCAGTTGTTCCGTAAAAAATACATTGATTTCCATGTTGAATTTTGTACGGTTCATGAGCGCGCACGTCTGTCAGTGACGATCTCCACACTGACACAACTGCGCATGCTCTATTATCCCATCAATGCGGAAGTCAAAAGGTTTTTGGGAGCCATGCGCTGGGTGAGCAACTTCATAGAAAGGAATGGGATGCCATCTTGGACTCTGGGGGCTTGCCGCACTGTCACGCAGGTTGTGACGTAGCGGGCCGGCGACGCCGACAGGTATGATGTGAATGATTGATAGCTACCATTCGTTCCCGTTAGTGAGAGGATTAAAAACAGACACCATAATGGCATCAAAATGGACTTATCCCAGCGGTGCGGAAAAACGGAAGGAAAAGAAAACTGATCAAGAAAAACTTGCAAAGGGGAAAGGTAAGTTATTTGTTTGTGATGTGGGCTGGAGAGGTGGAGGTGAAACGCTGTTGTCCCCCCCCCAAGTTTGTTTATTTGTCCTGCTAGCCAGCTAGCTAGCGTCGGATAAATGTTAGCTGGCTGGCTAATATTTGTTCGTCATGAATCAGCGTTTTTGTTTGTTTTATGAAAGTTGACCATATCCTGCCATGTTGGCCTATCCTGCCATGGGACTGACTGATTGACTCCACACCCGTTTATTCACATTCTAACAGGGAGGGAGGGAGTGAGGGCATGTTGTAGTTGTTGTTGTAGTAGTCAGTCCCCTGTTATTGTTCAGTGGAAGTTGTCTCTCACATATTTGACTCTTAATGTTATTTTAGCCTTAACTTAGGATGAATTTACTAAGCTTAGTTTGTATTTTGTAGGCCCTTCATTAGAAATGTGCTACTGTTTTATAATTCAAAGAAATATTTTATGGAAATACTTTATTTGGCATGGTGTTGACTATTTTAGACTATTGTGGTAGTGGGTCATTTATCTTAGTTTTATTACTTTAACTAGTACAGTGTGTAAAGTAATGCCAAAAACTCTTAAAAGTGACAGTTTTGTAATTGGGTAAAAGCTTTAAAGGGACACTGCAATCATAATGTTTAATTTAAAAACTTTTTTTTTTTTTTCCCTATATTACTGCAACATCACTGTAATAATAAAATAGGAAAATGTGCTTCTGATCTGTTTTGCTTGATGATCGAGTGAGCTTTGTCTCTGCAGGAGCAATTCTAAAATATGTTGGCGCTGCAGACATTGAGCCCGAGGGATCTCCCGAACATCCTGACCAGGAAGCTCCAGGACCAACACGTTCCTCAGAACCTCCTTCTGTCCAGGTGAATAATGTGTGTTATTCTTAGTAGCTAAGCTGATAAGTGTGGGACGAAGCTAAGGCAATTAAGCATTATTTTAATTGTTGGTTTGCTTTTTAGTGTTGCAATTGTTGGTTTGTTGGATTTTCTTATTTAAAGTAAGCATTTTTTTTTTTTATGAATACTCAATCTGTTGTATTTATTGACATATAGACGATTCTTTTCCTAGTATTATAGTGTTTGTTTGTTTTTAAATCACTTTAAATTGCCTGAGTTGCTCAACTGAAGATGTTTAATTTTACCTGTAGCCTGTTTTGCTCACGAGGTGTAATAGATTGTGGAATCTTAGTAGACCTTAGTAGACGCACGCTGCTGAGAGTGGCAGCGATCAGCTCCGATGACCGTGGTGCTTGTAAATAAGGCAAATGCGCCATCTAGTGGGACGCAACATGTTTACTCGTGTTGGAGCAATGACAAGTCCTACTAACAAAAAAAAAGATGCACAGGGTAAAAAAAATAATCATAAACTCAAGCCCAACAAAGATAACAGATGGGCATAACTGTACTTAGTAATGATTACTAGTACTACCAACATTTGTATATTTTACTTTCAACTCGAATTTGAACTATTCATCCCCTTTTTTCAGCAGCCATTAACACTAATAAATTAAATTAAATCAAAACAATAAATTAAAGCTGCAAGCAGCGTTTGCGGGACTGAGCCTCCGTGGCCGACGCGATGCCCGATGACCCCCGATGACGCCTGACCCCTGTCGACGCCCGCAATTGACCCCCGTCCTCTGCCGACGCCCGGCGACATCTGCTGAAAGAAGTCTATGCAAATGATGCAGATTTCTCACCTCCATTTTTTTTTTTTGGAGGATGCTGTCAAATGTAAAATATTGGCCTTGATGAGACAAACACGTAGGTATTTGAATGACGTCTGTAGCACTTTTCTAAAGGAAACTGCAGGCATTTGTGTGTTGACAAAGAGGGAGAAGAGGTCTAATCATCATATGCCTGTGTATGCAAATGATGCATATTTTTGACCTGCATTTTTTTTAAGTGGCTGTCAAATGTAAAATATAGGTCTTGATGAGACAAACACATGGATGTTTGAATGACGTCTGTAGCACTTTTGTAAAGGAAACTGCAGCCATTTACAGTATAGTGTGTGTGTGTGTGTGTGGAAGTAGGGATGTGCGATACCACTATTTTTCCTTTCGATACAATACCAGGTGATACCAAGGCTAGTATCCCGATACCAATACAGATACCGATACTTTTAGATGTCCAACTTGTGAAAATGATGACTTTTACAACGAAAACTCGTGAATGTTATTATAAAAAATGTATTTTATACCTATGTATAAGAATTAAACAAGCTGCCAAATATCAGACTTTGTTTTAATTTTAATCAGAGAAATCAAATCAACTGGTCAACTGAAAATCTGAGCAAATCTCTCTCAAAAAAGAGAAAATAAGAACAGCTGCTCTCAATTCAATATAATTCTTTTTGGACCAGACAGAGTGGTCTTCAGGTTAGAACTTGACAGAATATGTCTGTCTCTTTGGGAGTCATCTATGAAAAATTTAAATATTCTTGATGTAAAAGGAAGTCTTTTTATGGGAAGTATAACTCACATACCACCACAAATAGACTAAATAGCAACTGTTTTACTTGAAATGTGCCATTTAAGTAATTTAATTATTATGCTTTTCCAACTTAAAAGTGACACTGAATTGTGTTAAGATGATGGCAGGAATGTGAGTTAAATTAACAAATACATATTGTGCTGGGAGGAAACATTTTTATCTAACTAAATAAATAAAATATGTTTTAATGAAAAATTGACAAACATTCTGGTATTTTATGTAAATTTATCTTATCTACGTCTATATGCCTGTGATGGTGGGCACTGGGATGTATTTTCACTCCACCTGGATATTGCCTTTCTCTCTGCAGTGCTGGTTGGAAATTGCGCTAACGTTGACGGGGGGGGGGGAAGCACGCTGTCGCTGTCGCGCTACGCTAACGTGTCGGCAAAGTTAACGTGCAAAGTTTCTTTGGCACGGGGGGGGGGGGGACTGGACTCCAAGATGCTCCTGCTGATCACTGCTATGCTGGAGCTGGAGATGTGGCCTGTGATGTCTGCACTGGGAGGAAACTGAAGGCCCTCAAGTCCTGTCTGGTCTGTCGGGCCTCCTACTGTGACTCTCACCTCCAGCCTCATCGTGATGCTGCTCCCCTACAGAGACACAAGCTGGTGGAACCCAGCCAGCAGCTCCAGGAGAACATCTGCCCTCGTCATGATGAGGTGATGAAGATGTTCTGCCGCACTGATCAGAAGATCATCTGTGCTTTATGCTGTATGGATGAACATAAAGGTCATCAGACAGTGTCAGCAGCAGTACAGAGGCCTGGGAGGCAGAGAGAGTTGGAGGAGACCAGGCAGAAGATCCAGCAGAAGATCCAGCACACAGAGGAAGACCTGAAGGGGGTGGAGTCCATCAACGGCTCTGCTGATAAAGCAGTGAAGGACAGCGAGAAGATCCTCACCCAGATGATCCGTCTGCTGGAGAAAAGACGCTCTGAGGTGCAGCAGCAGGTCAGATCCACACAGGGGGCAGCAGTGAGTGGAGTCAAAGAGCTTGAGAAGAAGCTGGAGCAGGAGATGATGGAGCTGAAGAGGAGAGACGCTGAGCTGGAGAAGATCTCACACACACTGGACCACAGCCAGTTTCTCCACAGGTTCTCCTCACTGCCAGCACTCAGTCCGTCTCCAGACTCCTCCAGCCTGGAGATCCGTCCTCTGAGATACTTTGAGGACGTGGCAGCAGCTGGACCAAGCTGAGAGATGAAATACAGCAAGTTCTGCACAGTGCAACGTCTGTTATTATCTGAGGAGAACAGAAAAGTGACATTCATGGAGGAAGTTCAGTCTTATTGTGATCATCCAGACGGATTCACTGACAAGAAGCAGGTCCTGAGTAGAGAAGGTCTGACTGGACGATGTTACTGGGAGGTTGAGTGGAGAAGGGGGAGGGACTTCTGTGGTTTATTTTAGGGGGTTGGTGTAGCAGTGGCCTACAGGAACATTGGCAGAGCAGGAAGGTCAGAGGAAAGTAGATTTGGATTCAATTGCTGTGTCTCAATTCAGGTTCTGCATCCTTGAAGTGCGCATTTTGAAAGGAAGTTGCGTCATCGCACTGCGCGAAGGCTTGTCCCAATTCCCGAGGGTGTTTAGGACGCTCAAAATGCGCACTCGTAAATACGCACTCGTTTTAGCCAATTCCAAGGATACACCGCTACTATCCTTTGCGTACTTGGGTATCCCATGATGCTTTGCGTGCTGCTGCAAAGCATCGTGGGATCCTGGGAAGTCAGCTGAAATTAGCGGCATGTACTGGTTAAGACACGACATATAAATCTAAATATTGACGTTTCACATAAAGTATCCAGTTTTTAACGTAGGATTTTATTTATTTGAACATTCAACGGCATCGTTAGATGGCAAACCAATGGTTAACGTGATACTATAGAAACGTCACTTCCGGGGTTGGCCAGCCAGAGGGAACGGCGGTGACGAAACGAGGAAATACGCCGAAGGCTAGACCGTCCCGAGTGGTTACCGGGGAGGCGGGGTTTGGTCCGTCCTTCTAGGCTGGGAACTCTAAGAACGCTTCCTTCAGACGGAGGACACTCGGCCTCAAGGGTGCAGAACCTGAATTGAGACACAGCAAATGACAAATCCTGGAGTTTATATTGTTACCCAGGTGAATATTGGTTTCGTCACAACAACATGAGTACTCGTGTCTCAGGTCCTCGGTCCTCCAGAGTGCGAGTGTACCTGGACCACAGAGCAGGTCTTCTGTCCTTCTACAGCGTCTCTGGAACCATGGAGCTCCTCCACAGAGTCCAGACCTCCTTCACTCAGCCGCTACATGTTGGACTTTATGTTCCTTCAGGTTCTTCAGCTGAGTTGATGAAAGTGTGACTGAAGTCGTCAGAGAGACTCTGAGCTGAATTCTCACCTTTGATTCTTCTTCTGTCTTCACGTTTGTTACCCAGTGTCTCCGGCTGTCAATCACAGGGTGGGCGGGGCCTGGACGCCACTTCCTGTTGGTGCTCCTGGTGACTGTTGTCCACCTGCTGGATGTTTGTGCCACGTTCTTTCTCTTCCTCTGCAGCCCATTCATCCCGCAGATTAATAATGTGTCATGAGTCCACATGACAACTTTATTACTGTGGAAACACAGCTGAGGTCTGTTTCCACTCTGGACCTTTCCACCCTGACCTTTGACCTTTCAACAACTCATCCATCTGATCAACCTTCTGACTGTTGATCCGTTTGTCAACAATCAGATGAATGCATGTCAATATTGTGAGAGAATTTTGTCTTTTGATTCTGCTTGTTGGCTCAATGTGACAACAGTCAATCAATAAGTCATGAAATATACCATCAGTCTATACTGCATAACAATGTCAAGTCAATGATCAACTGTTGAATTGAAGCAATAAAGCAACAAGACAATCCAGATAAAGTCTCTGCTTGTTGGTAGATTTCTCTTCTGTCAAGATCTCCATGTATTCACCACAGACATTTAGAAAGTCAACACCATGAAGACAAGATCAAAGTTTCAAAAGCACATCAGTCAATGTGGGAAACAGCTGATATTTATCTGGCACACACACACACACACACACACACACACACACACACACACACACACACCACTATTTTACAGAACAAGTAGAGAACGGGTACTTTACTGACTCATAGTCTATTTACTTTATTGCATCATAACCAATGTTCCCTCTAAGCTGCTTGCTTGCGCAATCGAGCACTACTTGCACATTCTCAGCGCACAAGGAAATCTATGTAGCACATAAAATAAAATTCAACAGAAACGTATTAATTAATAATTTTAGAGCTTTTATTAGGCGGCGCACCGCTACGCCTTCAGAATGATGATTTTTTTTTTTTTTCTTCCAGCTGCACCGTATGAGTCCAAAAGGCAGAGAAAGTTTCCAGGCTTTAACAGCCAAGCGGTGAACGCACAACCATCACGCACACACAGCACCACCTGCCGATGAACGGGTACCCGCAACCAGGGTTCTTCCTCCGGCTGCGCTAATGTCCAAGCCCAGTGCACCCGCTTTAAACCCCACCACCACGCGCCAGAAGCTTTTTAAAACATTCAGCAATGAATGCCCATTGCCCACCTCTGGGAATGCGAGCCGAAATGCCAAGAACTGCGGAGGACAGAGTTCTCAGCGTGGACACTGGGGTTGCCGGAGCGGCGGAGTGGAGACAAAGTCAAGTGCGTCCCGTCTCAGTTCATTACGGGACAGCTTTTTTAGTTGCCAAATACGGGACAATCGCGTATTTGAGCACGGAAACGACGCAAAGTCACAAACACAAATACAAGTTTACAACGGTACAAAAAGAGGATTGTGGTGCAAACGCAAAAAAACAAAACAAAAAAAACAACACGCTGCAGGACATAAAAACATTCACTTCATCAGAGGAGCGATGCAAAGCAAGAAAACGCTGCATAACGCATTCCATACACCGGAAGTAGAGTTGCTCCACGAGGAGCGCACCCCTACAGCGAAGAACAGTCCCGACACTTCCAGTGAGAGTCGCCGCCTCCTACAGTTTCAACACCGGGAAATCTCGCGGGGGTGGAGGACCTCCACCTGAATGTGGGAGTGGGTGTGTTTCCACAAAATATGTGTCTTCATGGTATTTAGCTTTTTAATGAAAGGACTCTTAAAACACTGAAAAATAAATGCAATATAGCTATTTTATGACTTACTGTAAATGTACAGGTAGGAGACATTTCCTGCTTGGCACTGCTGCCTGTCGCACTTCTTTCGGTGCCCACGGGTCAGCTGCAGGGTCATCAACCATGAACTACCATTCATTGACGTTTCGCCCCTTGTGGCGGGACAGTGACAGGGACGTTTGCCTCGTTGATTCTGTGGTTGTTGATGGGGTGAGGTGTTCTTTCCCCAACTCCTGTCCTTGTTTCGTTCTTTCTTTTATACAGTCAGGCAATCTTTGTAGATACGCTACTTTTATTGTATGGCCGCAAGTTATAACAGTGCTCATCAGGTAAAACACCCGGAAGCCAACGTCATCAACTCGCACCAGATGTCTCTGCATATTGCATGGAACTTGGCTGCCATCTAGTGGTTAACTTTCGTAACATCTCCTTTAACATATGGAAAGAAAGCAGTTGAAAATGGACAATAGTGACCGGATGAGAGTTACGTGGCCAGCAACAACAATAGCTGGCTACAGGTTAAACAGAAATGACTAGTTCACTCTCCTAAACATTAGAAAAAAATGAACAGTCCACATGAACAAAGTGGCACAGAAATAAACAAGAGATGACATTCCTTCTTCAGAAAGTTTAAACAACAAAGTCTTTGCGGTACCTCTCAGGAGGTTTTATGTTGGATCTGGTTCTGGTCTGCTTGAGGCCTAAATGTCCAGATTGGGGGACACTTGGCACATCAGTCAACACTGGAGCCCGTTCTATTTCTGAAGCCCCTTCCCTCCTGTCACCAACTATGTGCTCGAGTCTGCTGTCTGTTTGACTGTTGTCCCAGTCATCTTCCACCAGGGAATATATATATATGTATATATATATATATATATATATATATATATATATATATATATATATATATATATATATATATATGTCCTCTGTGGTGGTTGTGAAATGCATATCTGTCCCTGTTGTGCTGCGTGAGACCGCTGTAGATGACATATCTGTGTGGTGTATGAAATAGCAAGTTGAGTCTTTTGCATGTTTTTGCAGAAAGCAGAGGCATTTGTGACGTGTGTATAACTTGAAACTTCAGGTCGTGTGTTTGTCCATCATGGTCAGCTTTGAGGTGACACAACCCAGCTAGTTTCACTTGTGACCCATCATACAGTTTAATGGTGGCTTTGCTGGCTGGTATGTCTGGATTACCATCTTGTGTGATGAGCTGTAGATCTCTGAAGCTTATGGCGTTGGTTGTGGCTCCTGTGTCCAATTGACATGTGATTGTATGGCTAGGGTCATATGATACTGGTTCAGTCATGTACGGTGTGACTTTGAGGTTGACAAGCCATTTCTCGTTTCCCTGTTCCATAGCGTTTATGTTTGATAGGAACCACACCTCTTCCATTTCTTCTTCCTCCTCTACTCTGTCTTCTCCAAGAAAGTTCACCCGTGTCTTGCGCTGGGCTTGTTTGCACACTCTTGCAGTGGCAAGTGTTTTTTCTTTCCACAGGCTTTGCAGATGACGCCAAATGCAGGGCATTTCATTCTGTCATGCACTGCTCCACAGTAACGACAGAGGTTATTATTTGGGCGTTTATCTTTGTTTGCATGTCCCATATGCTCTTTGTAATTATGCTGAGGTGCAAATGAGGGGTGCATCTCTGAGCGTTTGTCATGTGCAAAGTGTACATTCTTCTGTTCCACACCAGTTATTATCTTATTTTGAATTTGTGCTAGTTCGCTGACTCTAAACATGTCTATTGCTTTGGCAAGTGTGAGTTCTGATTCACGTAACATGAGTGCTTGTGTACTTGCATTTTTAGTCACAAGCACTAATCTGTCACGGATCAATTCATCTCGCAGTGGACCAAATTCACATTTGTCTGCTAGCTTTCTCAGGTTTGCAACATATTGCTCTGTTGACTCATGTTGACTCTGCTGTGCAGTGTTAAATACGTAGCACTCGTAGATTACATTTCTGGAAGGTTCAAAGTATTTTTGTAGTGCATCCAGATTCTTCTGTGGATTGTCTCTGTCCTCCGCTGACATGTGAAGATGTCTTTGTATTATGTGACATTCTTTGCCCATTACTGTAAGCAGGGTGGCTACTCTTACTTTTGCTTCTTTTTTGTCCAGTTCCGTTGTTATCTCATAGTTTTCCCATTGTGCTCTAAAGAATGTCCAGTTGTTATATACGTCGCCCTTCATGTCCATTGCGTCTGGTACAGGAATCGAAAAAGCCATGGTTCGTCAGGTATTAGCTTAGCAGTTTAGCTCCATTGCAAGTTTCCGCTTCTGACACCATGTTTCGTTCTTTCTTTTATACAGTCATGCAATCTTTGTAGATACGCTACTTTTATTGTATGGCCGCTAGTTATAACCATAGATATATACAGAAGGCTAGATGTCTCACGGCGCAGAATCCAACGTCCACACTGGCCGCCATCTTTCCACAGTCAGGCAGTCACGGTCTGATGTAGTGAATGTGAGGGAACGTGAGTGATCTGAACAAACATTAACACTCTGATCTCGCTGAAAACTTGACGGCTTTGCACACGGTTTGCTTTCTTACAAACGTTCATAACGTAGCAATAATTCTGGATGGTTGAACATGTTGAGAGTGCAGCTTTCTATTAGAAAAAACATGGTGCTATGGCAGCCTATCTGCACAAGTTTATACGACTGAGACCACTAAGATTTTCATTTCTTAAGTTAAGTTTAGCCAACAGCTATTTCAGGACAAACTAGTATTTTGTTCACATACAATATTTGTGGTGTCGGTTGTAGTTATTCGCTGAGGTGCGTTTCCTATAACGTTGCTGCTGCATGAACGCAGTCTCATCAGTTCATGCAGCAGAGACACGGTGATCAATGAACTAGAGCTGCTGATATCTCATCCCCCACCTGTTTGATTCAGAGTCGAACGGTGACAACCTGAGATTACAGGCCGTCTTTTTTCTTGTTGTGATAAAAGGGATTAGGATTGGTAGGTGTAAATAAAACAAGCAATTTGACATATGGAGAGACAGAATAGCTTTTTTTCTATATCATTTAACTTAATTCGCAAATGATTCACAATTGGATTGCTTTGCTACAGCATCATGCATTATGGTTTCTACAGGAAATCGGTGACTGAAAAAATGCCGAACTTCTGTGCCGCTTATGGATGCAGCAATCGTCGCTGTCCACAAACAAAAGCTTGTAGGATCACATTTCATCTGTAAGATATTGTTGGAGCTGTTTGATTAATGTTACGATTTAGTGCTTGTTTGTTTAGTTTAGCGTTTAGCATATATGTTTTTATTAAATATGGGTGTGTGCGTGTTTTTGCTATTTTCACATGAAAGCCGATGGTTATAAATCATTAATAAGTATGCAGTAACATAACTATGCTTATAACCTTTGTAACAAACCAAACCGCTTGAAATTCGGTTGAAAATAGAGCAATTTAGGGCTATTTAAAAGAACACGCACAATAAGAATACATAGTTATGAGTGAGAGGGGCGGAGCGAGGTGACTGTGGCAAGATGGCCGCCAGTGCGGACGTTCGATTCCATTGGCCAGCAGCGCGGATAAGACATCTCGCCTTCTGTATATATCTATGGTTAGAACAGTGCTCATCAGGTAAAACACCTGGAAGCCAACGTCATCAACTCGCACTAGATGTCTCTGCATATTGCATGGAACTTGGCTGCCATCTAGTGGTTAACTCTCGTAACACTGTCCATTATGAAACATTTCGTCATCTACTCAAATCTTACAATAAAACTGTCAAACAGGCAAGAATAACCCATTTCTCCAACCTCATCACAAAAAATAGCAAAAACCCTTGATTTCTTTTCTCTACCTTCAATCTTTTAACCAATACAAATTTTAATCAGGACGTACAGACACCAACAGATTTCTCATTATGATTATTCTCCCTTTTATACTTTTAGTGCCAGTGTTTCCTCATGGGGGGCCCTCCATGGTGGGAGCTACGCCTGGTCTGCCCATAGGGGCGCTGCAGGCCATGGTGCCCCCTTGTGTGGACGGCTCCCCATAGTGGCCTTTCCTCATCAGATTCTTCAGTGCCAAGCTGTTTTATCTAATGTCTGTGTGAATATGGGGGTGGGCGTTTGTCTGTGTGCGTTGGTGGGGAGGGGTGGGTCCGTATGGGGTGGGGGGAGGGGCAGTGGAGCTTTTTATTTTTTCTCATTGTTATTATTATGATTGTTGTTCTTCTTATTATTATTATTACCTTTCTTTGTTTTGTTTTGTTTTATTTTGTTAAGCACTGTGGGTTGCACATGTTGTGTATGAGCAGTGCTATATAAATAAAGTTTATTGTTATTATTGTTATTATTATTATTATAGAAACATAAAGACACATCAAAGAGTAACATGAGGTTGTTGTTGTGACAGTGGACGGTAGAGAGTCTGAATCCCCGTCCCAGGCGCAAATCCTCATGGAGGCTTCTGAGGAGGTCAAAGATGGCCAATCCGTCAATCCCAGCTCCATAACCGGGGTCTATGGAATGAAGCCGCGAGCATTGCGCACTGATCCAGGAGAGCTTTCACCTGGCTTGATGAATCCGTGTCTTCTCATCCTGGATGGCTTTTAGTGCGACCCATGAAGCCTGGACACACATGTTGTGGATTGGTTGAACGCTGAAGGCTTAGTGACTCATCTTGGATGACGCAATCCTACTTTGGTGCAAGGGGGCCCAGACAGCAACATCATCAAGAGCCAGTAATGGACTCCATAGTGTAGCACTCGTTCGCTCGCCCTCCCTCTCCCATTTTATTTTGCAAAGTCAGATTCTGAAGTCGATTTCACTTTGATTTTCAGAGTGATGACACCCTGGAAAAACTCTCCATCATTATAAACTCTCCATCATTTATTCTCTATTCAGGTTGGAGGGGTGCAGTTTGTCAGAGCTCAGCTGTGATTGGCTGCTCTCAGCTCTGAAGTCCAACCCCTCCCACCTCAGAGAGCTGCACCTGAGTTGGAACCAGCTGCAGGATTCATCAGTGAAGGAGCTGAGTGCTTTTCTGCAGAGTCCAGACTGTAAACTGTAAACTCTGAGGTCAGTACTGGTTTGGAACCAGTGGATGATGGTTTCAGCACCAAACACAGTTCATCACACATGTTGAATAAACATTGAACTGAAGGTTGATTCATCTCAAAATGACATCCAGAATATGAAAACTTCATTCTGTTCATCAGTGGTCATGTGACCAAACATCATTTCAACACACATTAGTTTTGGACAGAGGATTTAATTTCAAGGTGACATTTTCTGTAGTGTCAGATTCTGAAGTCAACATTTCACTTTGATTTTCAGAGTGATGACACCCTGGAAAAACTCTCCATCATTATAAACTCTCCATCATTTATTCTCTATTCAGGTTGATTGACTGCAGTTTGTCAGAGCTCAGCTGTGATTGGCTGCTCTCAGCTCTGAAGTCCAACCCCTCCCACCTCAGAGAGCTGGACCTGAGTAGGAACCAGCTGAAGGAATCATCAGTGAAGCCACTGATGGATCTTGTCTACAGCAGTGACCATCAACTGGAGAGTGTGAGGTTAGTACTGGTTTGGAACCAGTGGATGATGGTTTCAGCACCAAAGCCAGTTGATCCCACAGCAGAGGTCCAGTGTTCCCAGTCACAGTGTGAGAGGAGGATGGTGACGTCCAGCTGCTCCTCATTCATCCAACATCTGCTGCCAAACTGCTTCTTCTCTCAGTTCACCACCCAATTATTGATCAGTTCATCTTCATCAGGCCTCAGTATCAGTCCAACACTCCATGGTCACATGACCTTCACATGTTCCACACTAGACATGTGACTGAGAGTCTGCTTCTTCTCACCAGTCACTCCACCATCTCCATCAACAGTCAGCGTCTCTGTGATGATGCGTTCAAGGACCCTGAGTCCTGACTCCTGCTGTCTCTTCTTCTCTCTACAGGTGGAGGTGAGGGAGGATGAGGAGGAGACTGAAGAGGAGCGCTCCATCTAGTGGTGGCTGACAGAACTACAACAAGTGGAGCCAAACAGCAAGCTGTGTGTCACGACTAGTGATGGTGAGGTGAAGCCTCATGAGGCATTGAACCACTTGAGCCAACTGGTTCGAAGCTTCATGTGCACACGAAACCACCTACTGGCCAAATGTACAATCACAGGCAAGCTGTGTCTGAACCACGTGTGATGCATTGAATTTTTGTGTCTGTTATGTCTGTTGGGAATGACTATGAATTGCAAAAAATGAATGACCAAATAATTTCTGTACATAAATTATATATATATATTTTTTTGTTTTGTTTTTCTCGCTTATTTATGATTATTTTTATGGGTACTGATGCCAGTGGTTATGGGGATGCTCCAAACAAATGTTGTTGTTAACTTTGTTCAACAATGACAATAAATAAATAACTTGACTTGATAACTATGTGTATGATACATTTTTTGAATGTATTCTGTTTGTGCATTTTTTTTCTGAAAATGGCATGGGTGTAATCAGGCAGATGACAGTGAAAGTGATTGTGGGACTTGGAAAAGGGCATAGATCAGGGGTGCTCACACTTTTTCAACATGCAAGCTACTTTTAAAATGAGCAAGTCAAAAAGATCCACCTCCTATAAAACAGGAAAAGTCATTCAGAAATATATTTGTAGTCCAATGATAAAGAAAGAAAGGATTAAATGGGTCAACATGTTCCCATGTGCATTTATTTTATCAATAAAAGTGTGTTTAAGTTAAGATGTTTTGCTGTATATTTTTGTGTTTTCCAGCGCATAGGTTAGGGATAATTGGTGTGCGTGTGTGTGTGACGCAGACGTTTTGCCAGCAGCATCTCCCAGGATCTCCGGCGCGTCTGCAGTGCGTGCGCACTTTGAAGCGCATTTTCCGAGCGAGGCGTCTCCATCAGTTTACGCCAGGATTGCAAGCTCACGCGACAACCCCGGTAGTTTTGCGTGTAAAACAACAGCGAAACTCTTTTTCCTGTCCCTGTCTGGTCTTTATTTGATCTGAATGGTGCCGAAGCCGATACGTCACATTTACGTTTCACTGTAAAGCACAGCACATATCGGCCATATATATATATATATATATATATATATGGGTCCACTTTTCTGCTGCAGCTGGCCATTTTCCTTTTACTCCATCCGTCAAGAGAGCACTTCCATTAGGAAATAGTCAACATGAAATTTCGTCTTCTACTGACACCTGCTGGTCAAATTGAATATTTGCAAATATTGTGAAGTGTCATCTAATTCTAATCCTAAACAATATGGCCATTCGAAGTGAAGTATTAAGACAATTAATCAGGTTTGTACTGCTTGATTAAACACAGTCATCCCGTTCCAGTGCACTAAAACCCACTTCCCTCCAGGACCGTGTCAGCGAAGCCAAAACTTCCTTGAGTGACGCTGTTTCCCAGCATGCAATGCGAACTAGCGATTCACAGTACTATTTCATCACAAACATGGATGTAAAAAATAAAAAGGGACGAAAAATGAAACTTCAGGAACACCAACCAATACAATGCAATACAAGCAGAACTGGGCCAAAGTTTTATATTACGTACACCATAATACAGCCTTCTGGTGGACAAGCCATACTATTTAATCCGTGTCCTCCTATGGTACTTCCGTGGGAGGAAGCTCATCGTAGAGGTCACGTGCTGTGTGCTCGTCACTCCACCACACCAATCACGGTTGAGTGAGTTAGTCAACGGAGAATTCGTAACAGGAGAAGCTTCCTGGAAATAATGCGCTACAAGTGGATGTGACCCTCACTGAACCCAATTCAGACGACTCTCCCTCCACTTTTTTTTGTTTTGTATGAGCATTAAAAAAACAAAACAACAATAATAATATGGATTTTGACCATGTATGTTTTGGAGTTCATTGAAAAAGGTTAATAAAAAAAAGGGGGTGGGCTGCCATTTTCTTTGTCCCCTCTTTTCTCCTGTTTATTAAGTATGTAGGGAGGTTAGCCTTTCTGTATTTGGCTTCTCTTTCTTTCTTTAGTTAGTTCTTAAGGTGAGCAAGTTGGAGTTTGGTTTATTATTTTGGCCTGGGCCCACCCTGAAGCCTTTGCTGCCCACCGGTTAAGTTGTTTTGTTTATTTCATTTACTGATTCATAAATGTTTTTTGTTGAAACTGCCAACTGCTGTGAGAAATTAATGAGACTTGGGAGTGGGGGAAGGTGTCCCACACGTTGCGTCTCGGTCCCCCTAGACGGGACGTAACACAGAGTTTTCGCCGTGACAGCAGGTTGAGCTCCTACCGTGTTACAGGTGACGTCGTCACGTTAGCCTGTTCCATCCCTGCTAAATTCTTTAAAGAACTACCGTTAGTAAACTTTTAAATTATAATACACTCTACACTAATTGTAATTTCCTGCCCGTGGTTCTATATTGCAACAGTTGACGGCTCATATCAGCAGATAAGCAGCAACAATCTGGGCATTGCGGGTGATTCATAAATATGTAATTTCTTATTAATTAGCCCATAAGTGTTGTACAACAGTGTGACACCAAATGCTTGTTGCTGACAGCAGTGAAGAAATGAGACTCTAGTGGTTCTGCACATTAGTATAAATAGAGTGATTCTCTATCATTACATCACAGGACGGCGGCACTCTGACAGATTCCATGAACCTGGACACTGATGATCCAGACTCCGGTCCAGATGACACAACAGGCCACAGTGGAAACGGATCAGAGCATGGACTGGCTGCTGAAAGGATCCAGGTAGGTGGCGCTGTCATCCCAAGGTGTGTGGTGTGGAGGATCAGGGCCAAAGTTCCAGATGCTCACAGATGTGACTGTGGATTCAGGAGGAGTGTTTGAAGGCTGGACTCCCAACAGTGATTGGCTGCTGAGGACCTCTCAATCACAATCAGGTTTTTTAGTGGCTGTGAGATTGAAAGTGAGATTGCATTGTCCAGGTAGGAGGACAGCAGTCAGTCATGTTTCACCTCCAGTCAACACGCAGTGGTTCACATGAAGGTCCAAGAGGCCTACAGACCTACACTGAGTCTGGACGTGGCAGTACAGTTGGATCATTGTCTTTGTTGTGTTGTTTGGTCATTGTGATCCAATGTAATGTGAGAGAAGGACGAGTGCAGTTATATTGGAGTTAGTTATTTAGAGTGGAATAGAAGTTATAATGCAGAGTCTGTTTTTATGAAATGTTCTATCACCTGGCATCCATCCATCCATCCATCTTCTACTGCTGTATCTGGAGTCAGGTCTCGGGGGCAGCAGCCTCAGCAGAGACCCCCAGACTTCCCTGGACCCAGTCACCTCCTCCAGCTCCTCCAGTGGGACCCCAAGGCTTCCCAGTCCAGCCCAGAGACCTGGTCCCTCCAGCAGGGTCTCCTCCTGGTGGGACATGCCTGGAACACCTCCCCAGGGAGGCGTCCCAAACAAGACCCCGAGATGCTGGAACTCCTCCCCCTGAGGCAGGGCCTCCCCACCGACCCAGAGAGGGCAAACCACCTCATATCTTTCATTGATTTATCTGTTGGTGAATAATTATAATGTATCATTTATTTTATTTAAATTATATTTGAACTGAATTGGATTTGTTTGTAAAAGTGAGATTTATTTTCATTGATTCATGTGGTTTATGTTGAGACCGAGTGGAGAAGTGGGTATGGCCTACAGAAGGTTTGAGTACACAAGTTATTCAGATATGGAGAATCCCCATGGCAGGACTTCAGGAGATATATAATCAAAGTGTTAAAGCAGCAGAAATGAAACGTCAGTTGAGGTCAAGGTCACACAGGTCAGAGGTTGTGATGGCTTTTATTGTCAGAATATTGAATCATTGAAATATAATGTTTGAGCTTGTAACAAAGTTAGGATGATATAACATAATCACAAAAAATAAATGATCTGGTTTCCTTCTGATTCATTGACGTCCTTCTGAAATCTCCACACAAACATCTGGCAAGCATCAAAACCATGAATTATTTTGAGGGAAACTTCTTTTGTCTTACTTATGATTCAATAATGATTTGAGTTCCCATCACAGGTGTTGTGAATCACTTTATCTTTTCCACATGATTTCCTTATTTAAGATCATGAAGCAGAAATAAAGTCTCTTGAAAAGTATTTTTCACCTCCAAAATGAAGATGTTATAGAAGTCTGAAGTGAGAGCAGAG
This sequence comes from Nelusetta ayraudi, assembly GCF_046127955.1. Lineage (NCBI taxonomy): Eukaryota > Metazoa > Chordata > Actinopteri > Tetraodontiformes > Monacanthidae > Nelusetta > Nelusetta ayraudi. Next base: position 24,204 of record NW_027466258.1, read on the forward strand.
CAGTGTGTTGTTGATGTGTGGAACCTTCATGCTGAGATGTTCCAGCCGTGGATGATGAGAGCAGAAGCAGTGGTTGTGTTGCTGCTGCCTTCACTGAGCAGCTGCTCCAAGTCCTGCTTCTTCCACTGAGGATTCAGCTCCACCAGTGGCTTCTGGGACGTCTCTCCCCGTAACCACAGCAGCTTGTAGGGAGAAGCAGTCCGCCAGCCACCAGGCTGCACTGGGGTCAAAGGTCGTGACACGCCCACACAGTTTTGGTGCATGCAGCTTGCTGTTTGGCTCCACTGGTTGTAGTTCTGTAAGCCACCAGTAGATGGAGCGCTCTTCTTCACTCTCCTCATCCTCACCACCACCTGCAAAGATAAGAAGAGACAGCAGGAGTCAGGACTCACGGTCCTTGAACGCATCATCACAGAGTTGATGGAGATGATGGAGTGACTGGTGAGAAGAAGCAGACTCTCAGTCACATGTCAAGTGTGGAACATCAGAAGGTCATGTGACCATGGAGTGTTGGACTGATACTGAGGCCTGATGAAGATGAACTGATCAATAATTGAGTGGTGAACTGAGAGAAGAAGCAGTTTGGCAGCAGATGTTGGATGAATGAGGAGCAGCTGGACGTCACCATCCTCCTCTCACACTGTGACTGGGAACACTGGACCTCTGCTGTGGGATCAACTGGCTTTGGTGCTGGAACCATCATCCAATGGTTCCAAACCAGTACTAACCTCACACTCTCCAGTTGATGGTCACTGCTGTAGACAAGATCCATCAGTGGCTTCACTGATGATTCCTTCAGCTGGTTCCTACTCAGGTCCAGCTCTCTGAGGTGGGAGGGGTTGGACTTCAGAGCTGAGAGCAGCCAATCACAGCTGAGCTCTGACAAACTGCAGTCAATCAACCTGAATAGAGAATAAATGATGGAGAGTTTATAATGATGGAGAGTTTTTCCAGGGTGTCATCACTCTGAAAATCAAAGTGAAATGTTGACTTCAGAATCTGACACTACAGAAAATGTCACCTTGAAATTAAATCCTCTGTCCAAAACTAATGTGTGTTGAAATGATGTTTGGTCACATGACCACTGATGAACAGAATGAAGTTTTCATATTCTGGATGTCATTTTGAGATGAATCAACCTTCAGTTCAATGTTTATTCAACATGTGTGATGAACTGTGTTTGGTGCTGAAACCATCATCCACTGGTTCCAAACCAGTACTGACCTCAGAGTTTACAGTTTACAGTCTGGACTCTGCAGAAAAGCACTCAGCTCCTTCACTGATGAATCCTGCAGCTGGTTCCAACTCAGGTGCAGCTCTCTGAGGTGGGAGGGGTTGGACTTCAGAGCTGAGAGCAGCCAATCACAGCTGAGCTCTGACAAACTGCACCCCTCCAACCTGAATAGAGAATAAATGATGGAGAGTTTATAATGATGGAGAGTTTTTCCAGGGTGTCATCACTCTGAAAATCAAAGTGAAATCGACTTCAGAATCTGACTTTGCAAAATAAAATGGGAGAGGGAGGGCGAGCGAACGAGTGCTACACTATGGAGTCCATTACTGGCTCTTGATGATGTTGCTGTCTGGGCCCCCTTGCACCAAAGTAGGATTGCGTCATCCAAGATGAGTCACTAAGCCTTCAGCGTTCAACCAATCCACAACATGTGTGTCCAGGCTTCATGGGTCGCACTAAAAGCCATCCAGGATGAGAAGACACGGATTCATCAAGCCAGGTGAAAGCTCTCCTGGATCAGTGCGCAATGCTCGCGGCTTCATTCCATAGACCCCGGTTATGGAGCTGGGATTGACGGATTGGCCATCTTTGACCTCCTCAGAAGCCTCCATGAGGATTTGCGCCTGGGACGGGGATTCAGACTCTCTACCGTCCACTGTCACAACAACAACCTCATGTTACTCTTTGATGTGTCTTTATGTTTCTATAATAATAATAATAACAATAATAACAATAAACTTTATTTATATAGCACTGCTCATACACAACATGTGCAACCCACAGTGCTTAACAAAATAAAACAAAACAAAACAAAGAAAGGTAATAATAATAATAAGAAGAACAACAATCATAATAATAACAATGAGAAAAAATAAAAAGCTCCACTGCCCCTCCCCCCACCCCATACGGACCCACCCCTCCCCACCAACGCACACAGACAAACGCCCACCCCCATATTCACACAGACATTAGATAAAACAGCTTGGCACTGAAGAATCTGATGAGGAAAGGCCACTATGGGGAGCCGTCCACACAAGGGGGCACCATGGCCTGCAGCGCCCCTATGGGCAGACCAGGCGTAGCTCCCACCATGGAGGGCCCCCCATGAGGAAACACTGGCACTAAAAGTATAAAAGGGAGAATAATCATAATGAGAAATCTGTTGGTGTCTGTACGTCCTGATTAAAATTTGTATTGGTTAAAAGATTGAAGGTAGAGAAAAGAAATCAAGGGTTTTTGCTATTTTTTGTGATGAGGTTGGAGAAATGGGTTATTCTTGCCTGTTTGACAGTTTTATTGTAAGATTTGAGTAGATGACGAAATGTCTCATAATGGACAGTGTTACGAGAGTTAACCACTAGATGGCAGCCAAGTTCCATGCAATATGCAGAGACATCGAGAGCCAGACCCAGACCCGACCCAGAGTCCAAGATGGCGTCCCATTCCTTTCAATGAAGTTGCTCACCCAGCGCATGGCTCCCAAAAACTTTTTGACTTCCGCATTGATGGGATAATAGAGCATGCGCAGTTGTGTCAGTGTGGAGACCGTCACGAACCGTACGAAATTCAACCTGGAAATGAATGTATTTTTTACGGAACAACTGACGATTGTTGTTTGGAAATTTTGATGATGATGATGATGATGATGATGATGATGATGATGATGATGATGATGATGATGATTATTATTATATTAATAAAATAGTATTATTATCATAATATACTATTATTTGTGTATTAAACAAGTGAGCAATGTGCCACTGAATAATAAATGATAATTCTTTGAAGCAACTCTCTTTGGAAAGCAGACAAAGTAATGAAATGATTGGTCTATTTATTTCATCAGAACTAAAAAATAAAAAATAAAAACTCAACGATCTTGAAAGTTCCTCCCTTTCTCTTGCACCTGTCGACCGGTCAACTTTTGGCTTCTCTACAGTGTTCGAGAAAATGCCGACCTGTGCTGCAATTAACTGTGTCACCCGATCAACAGGCAAAGGGTGCAAAGGACCCACGTTATTTCGGTAAGAATGATTAATGAAATGACTGTAAGGAACTTTTATGCCGCTGACGTTTTTACGTACGTACGTCCGTGTGTGTGTGGCTAACACAAATTTGCAAATATTTTGTCGTCCTCATGGAATTAAACAGCACACCATGTTAATTTATCAGTGAGTGCTCTCTCTTTTCATGCAATTCATCACGCTTAACATGTAATGCTGAATCATGAAAGCTATGGAGCAAAAAATAGTAATTACATAAACGACGAGTGAAATAAAATGTGTCATTCATTCAATAAAGATTTCATTCATTCATCTTCTATACCCGCTTATTCCTATTCAGGGTCACGGGGGTCTGCTGGAGCCTATCCCAGCTGTCTTAGGGCGAAGGCAGGGTGACACCCTGGACAAGTCGCCAGTTCATCGCAGGGCCACATAGAGACAAACAACCATTCACACTCACATGCACACCTACGGACAATTTAAAATGTTCAATTGACCTCACGTGCATGTTTTTGGAGTGTGGGAGGAAGCCGGAGAACCCAGAGAGAACCCACGCAGACATAGGGAGAACATGCAAACTCCACACAGAAAGGTCCCAGGTCCGGGCAGTTGAAAATGCCATTTTATTTCATTTAACAAAGCATATCATTATTTCATCATGCATTTAATTGTTTTGTGGTCCTGTGTTTTAGTGCTTCATAATTGTATTCTGTTGTCAAATTTGCCCATCAAAGTCAGATTAGTAATCCTGTACATCAGTTTAAGGAAAACCAATTCTATGTAATGGATTGCAGATCTTGTAGTGACCTGTTACAATGGAAAGAAATGTATACATAATAAGTACGTCTGTGTGCCCGATATTATAGCTAACACTAAACTTTCTGCACAACTGTCTGCATTGTGTTCAAGCTTAAATGAGTTAAATATGTTTGCATACCCAATTTTAAGTAAAATTACACAAAAAAATGTTTGGAATGTTTTGCTTTTTACAGCTTTCCTTTTGGGGACAGAAAAAGGTTGCAAAAATGGGTGGAAAATGTGAGAAGAAAAAACTGGACACCCAATGACAACTCCAGGCTGTGTGCTCTTCACTTTGAGGAGAAATCTTTCATTTTGCGCGGTGAGAGAAAGTGCCTAACTTCAACAGCTGTCCCAACCATTTTTAGTTTCTTCAAATCAGGTAAGAGCATGGCTACCAAACAAAAGGTAAGTGAGTCACACACACACCCACACACACACGTGATTTTGATCAAATCTTTGACCACACATATTCTAAAAAATGTAAAGAGGTGTCAGAGATCTTTGAAGAAGACAGTTTTCTCGTGATTCAGGAACCATGTAAGAGCCATACTGTGTCTGATGTACATGTAGAGTTCACAAATGATGTACAGATCACCAATGATGAAGAGGTCACAAATGATGAAGAGGTCAGAGCAACAATGAAGGGATTTTACATTGACTGTTCAGTTAACATGTTCAATGTTAAAATATTCACATGAAAAAAACTTGAAAATCGTTACGGCAGACGTAAAAAAAATTTTGTAAGAAAGTGTTGAAAGTTATCTTGAAATCATTTATGAGGATACTCATTATAATATTGATGAAGTGTTATTTCATGTTTTGTTGGCTGTTTCAAGGGTTTATTTAGTTTGTTGTGACACAATCTAAGGTTCAATTTGTAAAGAAATAAAAGTTCTTGTGAAAAAAGATAGTGGTAAAAGTGATATTAGTGTTATTTGTGTTTGTGTTTTTTGTAGTCTTGTCTGGATTTGTCCTGTTCGTTTCTGGTCTGTGTTTGTGTTCCCACTCTTGGCCTGCACCTTGTCGTGGTGAGTGGGCTTTTAACTAAGACAGGACAATTATATATATTGTCTGAAGCCAGCAAAATAGTCATTATGAGAATTATAACTGAAGCACACTAAATAATACACCATCAGTCACATTTTGCTTTTCTGTTATTAATCTAATGTGTGTTATGTCAAGCCTCCACAGTGGCGTGCTGCAGTCAGGATGAGACAAACAAGGTGAATGGATGGACGGATTGATGAGCCCAGTGAGCCTCCACCAGCCACAGACAAGCCAGTCCCATTTTCCACCCAGAAGGATGTCTCTTCCATCTATCTTTGCCTGCCAGGGAAATGCAACCAAACATAGTAATTACAGATGGCGTTGTCTCTGTTAAAGTGACACATGGAAAAATAATAATAATAATAATAATAATAATAATAATAATAATAATAATATATATATATATATATATATATATATATATATATATATATATATATATATATATATATATATATACATATATATATATATACATATATATGTTATGTGATTCATGTTCATGACAATAACAATCAAACAGATTTTCTTCATTCTTCCAATGAGTTTCGCAAACAAACATGGAATTTTCCCTGGATCATACAAATACGTTTGTAGATTATATAAAGAAAATTATAAAACACATTTGTTGTGGTTTTATATTAAAGCAGATAGTCAAACGTAAATGTAGCGTGGTAATGTTGCGAAGACACATTTATTTTTGTTTTTCTTTGTTTCTTTAGAAGCTTTTATTTTGGTTTTCTGTGGAAGCACAATAGACAACACACATGTTAACGTCCGCTACTACGGTTCGCTCCGCATACGTCTCACGAGCCACTTGAGAGACTTCCTCTCGAGCGTTATCTACTTTTTACATTTCAAAACACAGATCCATACCCGACTTCGACTTGAACTTATTTATCATGTCGTTTCCCACATTCAATCTTACTCGTATACGTTTAAATATTCACATTTCTACTGAATAAACATCCCATAACGTTAAACGAACACTAACGTAACCGAGCGTCAACCCCGCCTCCTGGTAACCTAGCAACGGGCTAGCCGTTGTTTCCTCTTCGCTAGGTAATCACTCGGAGACGATACATTCAAAACGTAAATTTAACTCACATACCCTCGATCTCAGACTTCAATTACGAAACAGCCACACATACATTTGCTCTTATTTTCAACCCTTTCCCCTTCTCACCTGTGGAAGCACAACAGATAACACACATGTTAACGTCCGCTACGACGGTTCGCTCCACATAGGTCTCACGAGCCACTTGAGAGACCTCTCTAGCGTTATTCCCCGGGGCGAACACGACCTCCACTGGTAGAAGTGGGTAACTGCACCCTGCTCACTGATCACTCTCACACACGCCACAAACCACAACAAAAGCAGGAACAGTGCTTTGCCACAATTATGCTACATAAACACGTCCTGGTCCCCTCTGGATCCTCTTTTCCGGTCCTCGCGATCACTCTCTTGGCTGCGGTGGGCATGGTTCTGCCCGCGGTGTCTTCCTTTGTCATTTCTTTAGACATTTAACGTCAGTTCACTGGACGTGGAAGCGAAGCGCCGCCGAGCGCTTCCATTCGGCGCCGACGTTAATCAATGTGGTGGTTGCGCGGCTCGCGGCATGCATTTGTTGTTTCGGCGTCTGCTCTATTTCGTGCGCGAGCCGCGAGCGATCCTCGTCAATAGTACAGGAAGTCGCTCAATAAAAACGAGAAAATCTGGTGAATTTTCAAAATAAACTAATTTCAAAATAAAAACCCAATGACAAATTCGATCATATATCATATTTGTATGTTATATTTGTCAGTACATTGTATCAGAGTGCGAGAGAGATTAAAGACACACACACACACACACACACACACACACACACACACACACACACACACACACAGAGGAAGACTTGATCAAAATACGTCTGTTTGATCCTAGAGATGCCGGTCAATGATCATTATGAAAGAGGTCTTGTCTTGAGATGGACACCTGAGTGCGTGTTTCTATTTATTTACACACACACGCACAAAAGTGAGCTATGGAGCGGGCTGGCTACGGGGCGAGGGGGGGCGATGACGAAAATGATTTTTTATATTTTATTTTTTTTAAAGAAAAAAAAAGAAGTGAAAAAGTGGGAGTGAAAAAAAGAGTGCAGCTGAGCAGAAGTGCTTGTCGACTGTCGCGGAGCTTTTCGCGTCTGGTGTGAACCAGTTGGAGCCTCACTCGCGAAATTCGTTGGCGCGGCGCTTCCGCTTCCATTGAAATGAATGGCACGAGCCGCGCGTCTGTTCGCGTCTGGTCTGAACCACTACATTCAGTGCGTTTACATGGCACGAGAGAAAATCGAATTATTGCCTTAGTCCGATTATGATCGGAGAACTCACGTGCATGTAAACACTGTTGTGATTCTATATTTAGTTTAATGCATTATAGCAGTGAGAGTTAGTATATTAGCAAATATTGTATGTATGTGTTAGAAGTATTATAGTTAGTTAAATGTTTAAATGTAATGAATGTCAATACATGTAGTCCTCTTATAATCATTTGCCCATTCTTATCAGTACCATTCAGAACCTCGGAGTAAAGACAGATACTGTTTGACTGATTAAGCCTCAGGAACAGTGACTTGGGGTGATCAAAGTGGGGGTGAACACAGAAACTGCATTTGTTACCCCCCATAAAGTTTGTGACCCTTTCAGGCACGGGAACACGAACTTTTCACCTCAGGGTTTTATGGCAGGAAAGTTTCCAGCAGACCAGATCGAGAGGAGGATGGACTATTTGGCTCCCGGCCAAATAAGGACTTGTTTCCTGCCACAGATTAGCCTAAAACGGGGAAGGCTATACCATCGGACAGCCAATAGGAGGACGACATGGAAGAAGACATCTACATATTTTATTACTGTTTGTTTCTGTATTTAAGATGGCGTAAGGGACAGATAGATCAGACTTGGCATCTGATAACACATTGTTGTTGTTAGGGTTAAGCCTCCGGAGCTCTGTACCAAGTATCTTGTTTTTTCTGTTACTAAAACTTCTTAAGATTTCACTTGTCTACTATTCTCTTCATTCAACGAACACGCGGTTTGGTAGCATGAGATTGGATAAAAGAACCAAACCAACAACACCTTACTCCGATTATGATTGGAGTTTGAGAACTCCGATTGGAATCGGAGAACTCCGATTGAGACACCCAGATAATGCGATTGGAATTCAAATTTCTCTGCCATGTATACGCCTTAATCGGACTATTAACTGGACAATGCGAGTGCGCATGCGCCACGCCTCGCTCTCGCGACTCATGACCGCACAACTACGTCATCTAACAAAACAGACGGCGCGAAACAACCTGGCAAACGCGAATAAGAATGTTGACATTTGGAGAGAGGATGAGACCGGGGCGATGCTTTCTCTTCTAAAAGAGATGGACATATTAAAATAACGCACAACAGAGACCTTTTTAAAAAGGGTAGCGCAGCAAATGCAGGGCTCCGGCTTTGCGCACCCCTGAACAAATACGTATTCCTTCGCATTTATATTTCTACCTTTTCGTTCACATTTTTTGTAAGTTAGAAGAATTTTAACTTTGTAAATAAAAGCACAGCAAAGAGATGTTTTCCTGATTTGTTTTTATTTGGGTAATTTCGCTGTTATTCTGCTGGAAACGGCGTGCAGCGGCACCAGCTTCCTCCACGGTCGGCACTTTAATGAGCGTGTGTATAACTGAAGACACCGTTCCTTTGCAAAACCTGTACACAAACTCTCCCACCAGTCTGCTCCGAACCCGAATCCAACAAGAACGAGAGTTTGGGGTCCGTAGTGACGGCACAAAGCGTAGCATCGAAGTGTTGTTGTAGCCCTCCAACAGCAAACAACGTTCTTGTCTGCCTTTTAAAATAACCAGGAGCACAAGAAATAGGGTACACCTTATCTGCAAAGCAAGTAACACGTACATTATGAACTATCGTTCCATATCATAATAGATTTAATATGTCAACCGAAAGCAGCTGACCGGCTGAAAAGACTCACTCCACCCCCTAGTGTTGGGAGGAGGACCCGTCAATAATTTGAATTTCTCAGCTGCATGTATACGGGGACCAAGGTGAGAACTCCGATTGGACAAGAAAACCGAATGATTGCTTAGTCCGATTAAGCTCTGCATGTAAACGCACTGATTGATTAACATGGGCGCTGAATGGAAGCGCTTGGCGATTTGCGGCGCTTCGCGGCGCGGCGCTTCGCGGCGCGGCGCTTCCGCGTCCTGTGTGAACCGGGCGTAACTTTTCAACATTTTGACGTGGCAGACGCGGGATGATCGTTTTCTATCAGGAGTGTGCACTACATAATCTGTATCGGAAAGTTTGCGCTCCACGACATACGGACCAGAAAAATTAGCCTGCAAACGGGAACCGGGTAACGGCAACAATACCAACACTCGGTCGCCTGTCTCAAAAACTCGAGCCACAGCTTTCTTGTCAAACTGCCGCTTCATTTTAGACTGGCTGGCGACAAGAGTTTTGTGAGCAGTTTCACAAGCACGATGCAAGCGTTCACGGAAAAAAAATTACGTAATCTAACACATTATTCTCTACTCGCTTAACATTGGAAAGCCACTTACCCCTTAACAGACGCAAGGGTCCTCTCACCGAACACTAAATCAGCTGGGCTGAACCTGAGGGACTCCCACACATACAATCGACGACTGAAGATACACTTTATGCTGCGGAACTACACTCCCAATCACTGTGCTCATTTTAACCCCCCCACACACACACTAAAATATACGAATTGCAGTAGGTTGGTTTTGTTGCTCTTGGTTGTCCGTTAGTTTTTTGAGAGTTAGTAGTAGATAGATCCCTAGATAGTAAGTTTGATAGATGGATAGAAATAGATAAGTTAGTTAAAGTTACACACACGCACATATATATATATATACATATATATATTAACTTCTTTCAATGAACTCCAAAACATACATGGTCAAAATCCATATTATTATTATGTTGTTGTTTTTTTTAAATGCTCATACAAAACAAAAAAGAAGTGTTACATCCACTTGTAGTGCATTATTTTTGCCAGCAAGCTTCTCTTGTTACGACTGACCACATTAACCCATATTTTCCATATACTCACCTGAATCAGGTACCCTGCAAGGGCAACGACCTTCCCCGAGGTGATCGGTGGAGTGACGTGCAACCAGCACGTGACCTCTACGACGAGCTTCCACCCACGGAAGTGCCATAGGAGGACACGGATTAAATAGTATGGCTTGTCCACCAGAAGGCTGTATTATGGTGTACATAATATAAAACTTCTGCCCAGTTCTGCTTGTATTGCAATGGTTGGTGTTCCTGAAGTTTCATTTTTCGTCCCTTTTTATTTTTTACATCCATGTTTGTGATGAAATAGTATTGTGAATCGCTAGCTCGCATTGCATGCTGGGAAACAGCGTCACTCAAGGAAGTTTTGGCTTCGCTGACACGGTCCTGAAGGGAAGTGGGTTTTAGTGCACTGGAACGGAACAATGAATGTGTTCAATCAAGCAGTACAAACCTGATTAATTGTCTTAATACTTCACTTCGAATGGCCATATTGTTTAGGATTAGAATTAGATGACAACTTCTTCACAATATTTGCAACTATTCAATTTGACCAGCAGGTGTCAGTAGAAGACGAAATTTCATGTTGACTATTTCCTAATGGAAGTGCTCTCTTTACGTTGGATTTTTCTCATAATTATTTGAAGTGTAGGCCTGTAGTTGATGAGGAATCACGGTGTGCTAACGCTAACTCAAACAGCTTAGATGAAAAAAGGGAGTGTGATTTGGGTTTGTGGTACATTATGACAATCTTGGACTTGCAAGACTGAGGCGACGGTTCAATTCCCATCAATGTGTATTATATGTGTTATTTAGCTCATCTATTCTACATTTTAAATAGATCACATTTGACATCTGACCCACTGAACACTTACTATTGAACATATTTTTAAACTATGGGCTATTTAGTCTTGTTTTAGGATATAATATAATTCATTGCACAAACTGTCAGGCTAAGTATAGAGCTATAGTCTACTACAATCAGTCGTGCCAAAAAAGAGACATTGTCTTTATTTTTCATTTTTATTTTATTGTGTCAGCATTGAACCATACAAGCATGTAGTGTTGTCCAACAAGAATGTATGGCGAATCAAATCCCAAACAACCTATGAAACAATGAACACGTTTCTATTGCACTTCATTTTATTGAGCACTAGATGACCTCCTCGAGCACTGTGTCATTGAAGCCTCGAGTAATGAACCATTTTTTGAAACAAGTGTCAAAGCTTCAACAAAGTCTCCATCGGCCATCACTACCTACGGCTGCGTGCTCTAACACCATTTCAGAAGTGACTAACTGCAGACTTGGGAGCGGAGGAGGGATGACAGTCAGGCTGGCTCGACTGCTCCTCCTTCTCAGCCGTGGCGCGTCCAATCAGCAGCCGACATCCAGGACCGCACCTGCAAGGCGTCATCCACTCTCTCTCTCACACACACACAAAATAAATTGTGTTCAATCATGTTAAACTTGGTTGGGGCACAGCCATGGCTCTTTATATTTTATTTTTATTTTATTTTGTATTTTATTTTGAAGTTAGCGCTTTGCATTCTGGGCGATCCTCGGTACAGAGGAAGCCCATGAAGCAGGTGAGACGGTCTCCTCCCTGCTGAGACAGAAATTAATGCAATAAGTTGAGCTATGCTTCATCTAACTGTGTTTCAGTGTTTAAATGTGTGCTGGTGTCTTTCATTTAATTTTTTTTAATTAATTTTTTTATTTTAATTTTTTTTAGCAAAGTTCGTTTTTTTTTTTTTTATTGCTATTAAAAACGATTAGCATGCTAGCATGTCCATTAGCAGGACACAGCTCTCATACGGAGCACGTTGTCTCTGCAGGAGGTGACCAAGTTTCACGGAGCAAGTTATGGTTGTGTCCCATTCTGTTTCAGGTATGTGTGTGTAACTGGAAGAATGTTACAGTGTATAAAAATGGAGCTTTAGGGAGCGAATTATTGAAATTGCAAATGTCATTTTTTTGTATTTTGTAGAAAAATGTATTTTATTTTTAATATTATTTGTATTGTAGAAACAACAACTATACGATCGCTACTTCAGTACAGAGGAAGCCCATGAAGCAGGAGGTGACCAAGTTTCACGGAGCAAGTTATGGTTGTGTCTCATTCTGTTTCAGAGAATAAACTGCCGCTCCACACCTGACTTCTGCAAGTCTTCATTATACAGCAAGCAGGACAGAATAGGAGAGGTCACATTGGTGCCGTGACTCGAGACTCTTTTGTTGTGCTACCGATGCTGCAGAGCGACCCGGGGACTGTTCTGCTGCTGCTGTTCATCTGCGGTCACTGAAGTTGGTCAGATGTGTTGCTTTTGTGCAGTGTTAGACATCAGATAGAGGGTTTATGTACTTTTATTTTATTTTATTTTATTTTTTTTATTTTTATTTTTTTCAGTTTCCAGCCTAGGCCTTTTGTGGTTTCATCCTTTTGTTTTGTGGTATTGTGTTTTGTTAACTTTTTGGAAAGATGAGTAATCCTCAGGGTAATGTTTTTATAACTCCTTTTGGTGCTGGCAGAGGGAGGGGTTTTATGCATCCTTCAAGTTTACTGTTTGAGAGTCCTGTTCAGGGGGGTGGTGTAGTGTTGGGTAATCAGTGTACACCTGGGCGCCCCTTGCTCAGTACTGGTGTTATCCCTCCCCCCAACTCAGATGCAAACCCTCATGCCCTTGCTAGCCAGGGCACGCATTCCCCTGTCCCGGACAGGCACAGCATGTGTTCCCCTGCACCTACCCCTGATGTTATTGCTGCTAGTATTGTAGGTCAGATGGGTGATGCATTGATTCAACAGGTCAGCCAGCGGGTGGCACAGGACATTATCTCTCACCTCAGTGCATCTGTCACTACCCCTTTACTCAGTGCTGCCCCTTCACCTGCCCATGCTGATATGCTAGCCAGTTCCCCTTTACATAGTGCTACCCCTCGACCTAGCCATGCAAATGTGTCTGCCACAAATGCTTTTGACGTGTCCCATTTGCAATATGTCCCTCATCGAAAGCTGAAGGAGCCCCCCTGCTTCAGAGGAGACAACTCAGACTCTGTTTCCGTCCAGGAGTGGGAGGAGCTCATGAGGAGTTTCATTAAGAGGGGGAATCTGCAACCTGAGGAACAAGCGGAGGAGATCCTTGTTCATCTTGGTGGCAAAGCAAAGGATGTTGTCAGGTTTGGGACCAGGAACAGTGGTATTAACATCACCTGTAACCCCGATGCCATTTATGGTCTCTTGCGGAAGCACTTTGATTCTGTTCCGTGTTCACCACTCCCATTAGCAGACTTTTACACCACTCTTCCTGGGAAGGGTGAGGATGCCTTTGACTACAGGCTTAGACTGAACCGCGCTGTTGACTTGGCCATTGAACGTCTGAAGGAGCAAGGAAAGTCACTGGACAGCCCCAGCACTGAGGTGACTCGAATGTTCATAAAGAACTGCCCTTCTACTGAGCTCGCCATGACCTTCAGGTCGAAGACGATAGACAAGTGGACTGCTCGTGAAGTCCAAGACATTCTGAACGAATATCATTCTGAAATGATGTCAGTGAACAGAACTTCCAGAGAAAGGGTGTCAGTGAATGCTCTTGCTGCTGTCTCGCCACCTGCACCACCTGCTGAAGAACAGAGCCCACTGCAGCCACAGGCCACTGACCCTGATGCCCTGAACCGCCTTATTAACATGCTGGAGAAGGTGCTCCTGCAAAGATCTTCCCCAGCTTCAAACAGTCCTGTTCATGGTCCGACTCGACGGCCTGGCCCAAGGCACCCCAGGATCGGTGGGTTGCACTTGGAGGAAATGTCTTCTTCTCCACCATGGACTTGACGTCTGGCTTCTACAATGTGCCACTCCATGAAGAGCACAAAAAATACACAGCTTTCTCTTCACCTTTTGGCCTCCACTAGTACAACAGAATGCCACGAGGTTTGTCCAACAGTCCTGCAACATTCATGCGAATGATGATGTCAATCTTCGGGGATGAAAACTTCACTAGTCTGCTCTGCTATCTTGATGACCTGATGGTCTTTGCCCCAACTGAACAGCAGGCGCTTGAGCGTCTAGAGATGGTGTTCTCCCGTCTGAAAAGTCACAAACTCAAACTGGCCCCCAAGAAGTGTCATCTCTTGCGGAGGTCAGTAAGGTTCCTGGGACATGTCATTTGTGGGGAGGGGGTGATGAAGGACCCTGACAAGATGAAAGCCATCATGGATGTGGGAGAGGCTGACCTGATGGAGAGTGATGGTGTGACCCCTTCCTGGAGGAAGATTAATTCTTTCCTGGGCCTAATCTTCTACTATCAGCACTTCATAGCTGACTGCTCTGCTAAAGCAAAACCCTTGTTCAGACTCCTCTCTGGAAGGCAGGTGCAGCATAAGGCCATGAGAGGCAGGGAGGTGAAAAAGCGATCATCTGCTCCACCAGCGCTTATGGCGAGCGACTGGACTGCTGCATGCAAAGAATCGTTCCAGACCCTGAAGAATGAATTAGCTTGCAATGTCACCTTATCCCACCCCAACTTCAGTGAGCCCTTCGTTCTCGCTGTTGATGCGTCGTTTGATGGCATTGGCGCAGTCCTGTCGCAAGTGCCACCAGGTGAGACTGTTGCTCGACCTGTCGCTTTCGCCAGCAAGACACTGTCCCGATCACAAATTAACTATCCAGCGCACAGGTTGGAATTCCTGGCGTTAAAATGGGCCATTTGTGACAAGTTTGGTCATTGTCATTGCCCATTGTCCTACATCTTAACAAAGCCATGTTTGGACGCATGTGAACAAAGATGGGTTGCTAAGCTTGCCGCATTTGATTTCCATCTGAAGTATGTCCCTGGCGTTAAGAACGTTGTCGCTGATGCGCTAAGCCGCGAGCCATTCGTTCAGTCATGTATCAGTCAACGTCTGATGAAAGAGCCCTACGTTGCACTGCTGGACGAAGTTAATGGCGTCGTCAGGGGTACAGTGCAAGATGCCTTCCGGCTGACAACTGCCAAGTTCTTCAAGAAAGGGAACCAAGACCATCCGATTCTGATGCTGAAGCCGTTATTTTATTTTGAAAGGTGACCCGCAGCTATTTTAGGTCGAGAAAAAAAAATGGCCAAAATGTTTGTTTGATGGAAAGCGGGTCAAGCCGGAGTGGTTGGTGAGCCAAAAATTCTGTTGACCTCACGTTGTATGTGTTGCCTCGAACCAAAAACTCAAGAAGGAAAATAAACGAGTTAAATGGAACCCACGTCTCATCAAATTATGAATGATGTAGTGGTGCTGGTATGACGGACGGACATTGAAGACACCTGAGCGTCAAAGGTAAAGAGCGGCTACATGAATGAAAACTGTGGAACTACACAGTCAATCAACACAATCAACACATTGAACACACAAACACATCACATCCTTCCTTCATTTGGCAGCAGACAATGAAACAGCAGTTGGATCAAAGATGCAGTGGAGTCCGAAGAGACGCCAGTGAAGGATCTCTGATCCAGTGGAGCTCCAAGCTGCAGTGACTTTACACACAACTGAGCATCATGTTGAGTTGAAGCAGCAGATCAGAGCAACACTGTCAGTCACAACAGGATGTGTTGACACTCAGTGGCTGGAACACACTGGAGTGTGAAGCTGCACTGAGGACACTGTAGTGGAGACACTGAGGACCTGGGGCTTCATTTACAAAAACGTACATGGATTTCATCCTGAAACAAAAAAATCTGGATGTTCAAAATGTTGCGAACGCACAAACGCACACCCATTTCCTTTGAGCGTCCCAATCCTCGTGGAATTGATCGCACATGACCACGAGCCCTGCTCCTCCCTCGGAACATCTCCACATACAAAGCGTTGTCCCCCCTTGTTGGAAATCCAACATGCTGGTGGACTTTTGGAAGGACAGTCTTGAGGTCAGCATGACTAAAATCTCCAGTGAGGATGGTAAAGCTTTTGGGTTTGCTGTCTGTTGATCACTGATGGCCTGGTACAGTTCATTGAGTGCAGCGTTCCTCTCACTGCTGTTGTTGGTGGGAGGGATGTAAACTGCAACTAGCAAAATGGCAGTAAACTGCCAGGGCAGATAGAATGGACGGCACTTTATGATCATCAACTGTGCCAGTGGTGAACAGTGTTTGCATACCACTGCAGTGTCCCGGCACCACGCACCACAGATGTAAACACATGCTGCACCACCGCGGGACTTCCCTCCATTTACATGATGATGGTGATGATGATGATGATGATGATGATGATGATGATCAGACATTAATGAGTCTTGATTCACTTTCACTGTCTTTAGAATCTCACATGTCGACCACAACTTCTCTCTCTGCTCTCCTTCATCCAGTGAACTCTCAGAGCTTCAGTGTGCAGTGGTGTCTTCAGCTCTGCAGTCCAGCCCCTCCCACCTCACACTGCTGGACCTGAATGAGAACTTCCTGAGGGATCCTGGAGTGAAGCTGCTCTGTGCTGGACTGCAGAGTCCAAACTGCAGACTGGAAGTTCTCAGGTCAGTTCCTGCTTTCTACTGGTGGACAGTGTGTGTCAGCAGATGACAACTGGTGTGTAACGCTGCTCAGTGTGAAGACTTTGAAGCAGATATTAAAGACTCATCTAGACAAAGTGGATGTTGTTGATATTTTCATGTCAACAATCTGCAGCCAGAAAAGACTTTGGATGGTGGAAGAAAGTGTGGAAAATGTCTCCAGTCACTTTGGAGCTCAATGGAAGTTGTTGATTGGTGATGAAGGTCACATGACTGAGCAGAAGATCCTGTGAAGAAATATTAGAGGCAGATTAATAGTGCAGCAGTATTTCTTCATCTTGTCCTTTGAATGTGTTTGACTTGTAACGAGTCTCTGATGACTGAAAACAGCCACAAGCACACAAAGGACTCACTGATTATTTTCCATCTTCACTGCTGATTGGCTGCACACTGACTGACACACTGCTGTTGTTATTGTGTTGACAACCCACTGGCACAATGACTCCTTTGAGGGAATGACTCAGTGATCCCAACAGCTGCACATCTGGATCATCAACAGAGAGAAATTACTCTGAATATGACATTTACACCATGGAAGAAATCAAATATTGATTCTTTATTCAGGCTGGAGAACTGCTGGTTGACAAAGCTCAGCTGTGATTGGCTGCTCTCAGCTCTGAAGTCCAACCCCTCCCACCTCAGAGAGCTGAACCTGAGTTGGAACCACCTTAAGGATTCATCAGTGAAGGAGCTGAGTGGTTTTCTGCAGAGTCCAGACTGTAAACTGGAGACTCTGGGGTCAGTTCACCC
This sequence comes from Nelusetta ayraudi, assembly GCF_046127955.1. Classification (NCBI taxonomy): domain Eukaryota; kingdom Metazoa; phylum Chordata; class Actinopteri; order Tetraodontiformes; family Monacanthidae; genus Nelusetta; species Nelusetta ayraudi. Next base: position 41,657 of record NW_027466258.1, read on the forward strand.
TCTTCACTCTACAACTTCTATCACTCTTGTTGTTGTTGTCATGATTTTCACTTCACTGCTGTTGGAAATTCAATTTGCAGACACTTTTTTTTTGATAATGAATGAAAGGGCGTGTTTTCATTGCCTCACCTCGCCTCGCCATGGTATGGTGTTAGGGTGTTTGCACTGGCCGCTACACAGTTGTAGGGGGCGCTGTTTTGGTACCTCAATCCCCCAGGGTCCGAGCAAGACGAAGCGAGTTTAGTGGTGACGTAGCGACGAGCAGGGCACTGGATTGGCTCCGTGTCCGCGTCGATGTTCCCTGTCAGAGCGGACATCCACGCCAACTCCTTTGACACAGAACTTCCGTGTCAGGTACATTTTACCGTGAATACAAGTAGCTACTATTGGTGTTGTACAAATACATTTATGTGTATACAGTTTTTGAAAACAGCTTTTTCAATACATGTTTACTTTCGTCTTTTGGGGAGAGGCAGGCGAACCGGGAATGCCCTCGACGTCGCGAGTGTGTTCAACCATATTCGCGAAAACGACAAACGGCAAATGGCGAAGCGCTCGGTAAAGAAAATAAATCGAGTTGCTCCTGCGTGAGGCGCGGTAAGCTAGGGAACCCCAGGAGTCTTGAGGAGAGACGAAATACTGATTCGTCGAGAGGACGTGGCTCTTGGCCGCGAGGAAGCCTCAAACACCGCGGCATATAACAAAGTCGTCCTTGGCTCGCTAGGGCAGCTATTTCAAATAAGGAGGCGTGTTTACTGTCTGTTTTTCTGTTTGTTTGTTTTTAAATAAACGCTATTTCCCGTTGTATCCGTCTCGTGTTTACTTTTGGTGAAAATATGAAGGTTGAACTACACATTTGCTCGCATGGAAAATGAAACAATAAATTATAAATGTTGCTGCATAAATGATCAACTGTGACTTCAGTGAGGGAAAGTGTTCTTTCTTGAACAGAAAAGCAACCACAGACCGAGCAGCAGGTATGAAACAACTTCTACTTTGTCCATCGCTGCGCTGTTGTGTATCGCACAGAAGTGATGCTGGGGAAAACATTGTCCCGCTTTACCGTGTCGACTCCGCCCACGGTCTCGTAATCACAGAGCCAATGAAAACGCAATCGTACCGAGGCGAACCGTGGTGAGGCGAGGCAATGAAAACACGCCCTAAACTGGGCTTGAAGGTACAGTGGGTAAAATCCTCCCATCTAGTGGTCAGATTGCAGACTGCTTTTGTTGCAGATTCTGAAGTCGACGTTTCACTTTGATGTTCAGAGTGATGAGACCCTGGTAAAATTCCATCGTTATAAACTCTCCATCATTTCTTCTCTATTCAGGTTGGAGTACTGCTGGTTGTCAAAGCTCAGCTGTGATTGGCTGCTCTCAGCTCTGAAATCCAACCCCTCCCACCTCAGACACCTGGACCTGAGTCAGAACCAGCTGCAGGATTCATTAGTGAAGGTTCTGATTGGTTTTCTGCAGAGTCCAGATTGTAAACTGGAGACTCTGAGGTCAGTTCACCCTCTTCACTCTACAACTTCTATCACTCTTGTTGTTGTCGTCATGATTTTCACTTCACTGCTGTTGGAAATTCAATTTGCAGACACTGGTTTGTGTTTGAAATGAGTGGAACTGGGTTTGAAGCAGGGGTGTCCATTAGGTCAATCGTGTGGAGTCCTCGTCACTTCCAGCAGGTAGAATGGTTCAGGCAGGAACTCAGTGATCTTGGTCATAATGTACGATGTGCTGGATTTTGTTTTTATATGTGCTATATTTTACAGTCAAAGGTAAATGAGACGGATCGGCTTCTGCACCGCTCAGATCAAATAAAGGAGACATAAAGCAGATTTCATTTTAAATCTGAAACTATAATAATTGTTAAAATCAATGTATACTTCAGATACCTGCATTCTGTATGAGAGCAGACAGGGACAGCAAAAAGAGTTTGGCTGTTGTTTTCTTTAAATACACGCCAAACTAACGTGCTTGTCACGTGAGCCTGCAATCCTGGCGTAAACTGACGGAGACGCCTCACTCGCAAAATACGCTTCAAAGTCACGCACAGCAGAAGCACCGGAGATCCTGGGAGATGCTGCTAGCAAAACATCTGCGTTCCACACACACACACACACACACACACACACCGATTGTATAGTAGGTAGATCTTTTTGACTTGGTCATTTTAAAAGTAGCTTGCATGTTGAAAAAGTGTGAGCACCCCTGGTTTAAAGGTACAGAGTGTAAAATCCTGCCATCTGGTGGTCAGATTTCAGATTGCAGCGCTCATTCACTCACCCTCTCTCCTTTGTTGAGTGACAGATTCTAAAGTCGACATTTGACTTTGATTCTAAACTCTCCATCATTTCTTCTCTATTCAGGTTGGAGGGCTGCAGGTTGTCAGAGCTCAGCTGTGATTGGCTGCTCTCAGCTCTGAAGTCCAACGACTCCCACCTCAGACACCTGGACCTGGGTCAGAACCAACTGCAGGATTCATCAGTGAAGGAGCTGAGTGGTTTTCTGCAGAGTCCAGACTGTAAACTGGAGACTCTGAGGTCAGTTCACCCTCTTCACTCTACAACTTCTATCACTCTTGTTATTGTTGTCATGATTTTCACTTCACTGCTGTTAGAAATTCAGTTTGCAGTCACTGGTTTGTGTTTGAAATGAGTGAAACTGGGTTTGAAACAGGGGTGCCCATTAGGTCGGAGAGAGAGAGAGAGAGGGAGAGAGAGAGAGAGAGAGAGAGAGAGCTTTAAGAGTGGAGTCCTCGTCATTTAAAGCAGGTAGAATGGTTCAGGCAGGAAGTCAATGATTAGAAAACACGGTGGTTGTGGTTGATCTTGGGGTGAATTCCAATTCCTCCCTTAACCCTCAATCTCAACCCTCAATCTCAAAAATGCGCGCTCCCTGCTAGGTGCAAATGCTGTCCCGATTCTAAGAACGTCCAGTTGAGGGAGGAGATTAAGGGCTGTATCGCCCTCAATATTGAGATTCTCCGGGACCACCCTTGGCAGTGAGGGCTACCCAGAAGGCATTGTGTATTTTCGCCAAGACATCTTCGAAAAAGATGGCGACAAAAAAGCGAGCTACAAATGGAAGTATTTTCTTAGTTAATAAAGATATAAATATTACAAAACCATTTTATTGTCTTAGTTTAAGAGTTTTTTATGGATTATTGACATCGTTGTTGCGTAACATTTTTATTTTTTTTACTTTACGATGTTTGTCAGCCGGACCGGCGGTCCCGGCTTCACGTTACTTGTGTACCTCGTTGTGTAGCGACGGAGGACTTCTTCTTTTTCATCGTCTTTTTCTTCTTCTCCTTCTTCTTTGTCGTTGTCGTCTTCTTGACAGACTGGACTTAGCTTTGGCGTACGGCAGCCCCCCACAGTCTGAAGACGTAACTGCACTTAAGGGGTGTCCCATTTCTAAGCCCTTACACTTATTTTTGAGGGCCAAGATTGAGGGCCAAAGATTGAGGGTTAAGGGCGAGGGTTGAGATTGAGGAGTTAAGGGAGGAATTGGAATTGGCCCTTGGTCATAATGTCCGATGTACTGAATTTTGTTTTGACGCCTCGCTCGGAAAATACACTTCAAAGTCACGGACAGCAGAAGCACCGGAGATCCTGGGAGATGCTGCTAGCAGTTACACACACACACACACACACACACACACACACACACACACACACACACACACACACACCGATTGTATAGTAGGTAGATCTTTTTGACTTGGTCATTTTAAAAGTAGCTTGCATGTTGAAAAAGTGTGAGCACCCCTGGTTTAAAGGTACAGAGTGTAAAATCCTGCCATCTGGTGGTCAGATTTCAGATTGCAGCGCTCATTCACTCACCCTCTCTCCTTTGTTGAGTGTCAGATTCTAAAGTCGACATTTGACTTTGATTCTAAACTCTCCATCATTTCTTCTCTATTCAGGTTGGAGGGCTGCAGGTTGTCAGAGCTCAGCTGTGATTGGCTGCTCTCAGCTCTGAAGTCCAACCCCTCCCAACTCAGACACCTGGAGCTGAGTTGGAACTGCCTTCTGGATTCAACAGTGAAGGTGCTGAGTGGTTTTCTGCAGAGTCCAGACTGTAAACTGGAGGCTCTGAGGTCAGTTCACCCTCTTCACTCTATAACTGCTGCAGTTATTGTTGTCATGACTTTGAATTGAGTTTGTGGGAATTCACTTTGATTCTATTAGAAATGTGTAAAACTGGTTTTAAATTACACACACACACACACACACACACACACACACACACACACACACACGTTTGCGCACATACGCACTCACGCACGCACACACACACACACAAGCGCGCGCGCGCACACCCAACTGTGAATGACACTCTCCATCATTTATTCCGTATTCAGGTTGGAGAGGTGCAGGTTGTCAAAGATCAGCTGTGATTGGCTGCTCTCAGCTCTGAAGTCCAACCCCTCCCACCTCAGACACCTGGACCTGGCTGAGAACTATCTTCAGGATTCATCAGTTAAGGAGCTGAGTGGTTTTCTGCAGAGTCCAGACTGTAAACTGGAGACTCTGAGGTCAGTTCACCCTCTTCACTCTACAACTTCTATCTCAACTTCATGATTTTCACTTTACTGCTGTTGGAAATTCAATTTGCAGACACTGGTTTGTGATAGTAATGAATGAAACTGGACTTGAAGGTACAGTGGGTAAAATCCTCCCATCTAGTGGTCAGATTGCAGATTGCAGATGCTGAAGTGGATATTTCACTTTGATTTTCAGAGTGATGACACCCAGGAAAAACTCTCGATCATTATAAACTCCATCATTTATTCTCTGTTCAGGTTGTGGGGCTGCAATTTGTCAGAGCTCAGCTGTGATTGGCTGCTCTCAGCTCTGAAGTCCAACCCCTCCCACCTCAGAGAGCTGGACCTGAATATGAAACCCCTGAAGGAGTCATCAGTGAAGCCACTGATGGATCTTGTCTACAGCAGTGACCATCAACTGGAGAGTGTGAGGTTAGTACTGGTTTGGAACCAGTGGATGATGGTTCCAGCACCAAAGCCAGTTGATCCCACAGCAGAGGTCCAGTGTTCCCAGTCACAGTGTGAGAGGAGGATGGTGACGTCCAGCTGCTCCTCATTCATCCAACATCTGCTGCCAAACTGCTTCTTCTCTCAGTTGACCACTCAATTATTGATCAGTTCATCTTCATCAGGCCTCAGTATCAGTCCAACACTCCATGGTCACATGACCTTCTGATGTTCCACACTTGACATGTGACTGAGAGTCTGCTTCTTCTCACCAGTTACTCCATCATCTCCATCAACAGTCAACGTCTCTGTGATGATGCGTTCAAGGACCGTGAGTCCTGACTCCTGCTGTCTCTTCTTATCTTTGCAGGTGGTGGTGAGGATGAGGAGAGTGAAGAGGAGAGCTCCATCTACTGGTGGCTGAATGAACTACAACCAGTGGAGCCAAACAGCAAGCTGCACGCACCAACACTGTGTGGGCGTGTCACGACCTTTGACCCCAGTGCAGCCTGGTGGCTGGCGGACTGCTTCTCCCTACAAGCTGCTGTGGTTACTGGGAGAGACGTCCCAGAAGCCACTGGTGGAGCTGAATCCTCAGTGGAAGAAGCAGGACTTGGAGCAGCTGCTCAGTGAAGGCAGCAGCAACACAACCACTGCTTCTGCTCTCATCATCCACGGCTGGAACATCTCAGCATGAAGGTTCCACACATCAACAACACACTGCTCTGCTCTCACTTCAGACTTCTATAACATCTTCATTTTGGAGGTGAAAAATACTTTTCAAGAGACTTTATTTCTGCTTCATGATCTTAAATGAGGAAATCATGTGGAAAAGATAAAGTGATTCACAACACCTGTGATGGGAACTCAAATCATTATTGAATCATAATTAAGACAAAAGAAGTTTCCCTCAAAATAGTTCATGGTTTTGATGCTTGCCAGATGTTTGTGTGGAGATTTCAGAAGGACGTCAATGAATCAGAAGGAAACCAGATCATTTATTTTATGTGATTATGTTATATCATCCTAACTTTGTTACAAGCTCAAACATTATATTTCAATGATTCAATATTCTGACAATAAAAGCCATCACAACCTGTGTGACCTTGACCTCAACTGACGTTTCATTTCTGCTGCTTTAACACTTTGATTATATATCTCCTGAAGTCCTACCATGGGGATTCTCCATATCTGAATAACTTGTGTACTCAAACCTTCTGTAGGCCATACCCACTTCTCCACTAGGTCTCAACATAAACCACATGAATCAATGAAAATAAATCTCACTTTTACAAACAAATCCAATTCAGTTCAAATATAATTTAAATAAAATAAATGATACATTATAATTATTCACCAACAGATAAATCAATGAAAGATATGAGGTGGTTTGCCCTCTCTGGGTCGGTGGGGAGGCCCTGCCTCAGGGGGAGGAGTTCCAGCATCTCGGGGTCTTGTTTAGGACGCCTCCCTGGGGAGGTGTTCCAGGCATGTCCCACCAGGAGGAGACCCTGCTGAAGGGACCAGGTCTCTGGGCTGGACTGGGAAGCCTTGGGGTCCCACTGGAGGAGCTGGAGGAGGTGACTGGGTCCAGGGAAGTCTGGGGGTCTCTGCTGAGGCTGCTGCCCCCGAGACCTGACTCCAGATACGGCAGTAGAAGATGGATGGATGGATGGATGGATGGATGAATGGATGGATGCCAGGTGATAGAACATTTCATAAAAACAGACTCTGCATTATAACTTCTATTACACTCTAAATAACTCACTCCAATATAACTGCACTCGTCCTTCTCTCACATTACATTGGATCACAATGACCAAACAACACAACAAAGACAATGATCCAACTGTACTGCCACTTCCAGACTCAGTGTAGGTCTGTAGGCCTCTTGGACCTTCATGTGAACCACTGCGTGTTGACTTGAGTTGAAACATGGCTGACTGCTGTCCTCCTACCTGGACAATGCAATCTCACTTTCAATCTCACAGCCACTAAAAAACCTGATTGTGATTGAGAGGTCCTCAGCAGCCAATCACTGTTGGGAGTCCAGCCTTCAAACACTCCTCCTGAATCCACAGTCACATCTGTGAGCATCTGGAACTTTGGCCCTGATCCTCCACACCACACAACTTGGGATGACAGCGCCACCTACCTGGATCCTTTCAGCAGCCAGTCCATGCTCTGACTCGTTTCCACTGTGGCCTGTTGGCTCATCTGGACCGGAGTCTGGATCATCAGTGTCCAGGTTCATGGAATCTGTCAGAGTGCCGCCGTCCTGTGATGTAATGATAGAGAATCACTCTATTTATACTAATGTGCAGAACCACTAGAGTGTCATTTCTTCACTGCTGTCAGCAACAAGCATTTGGTGTCACACTGGTGTACAACACTTATGGGCTAATTAATAAGAAATTACATATTTATGAATCACCCGCAATGCCCAGATTGTTGCTGCTTATCTGCTGATATGAGCCGTCAACTGTTGCAATATAGAACCACGGGCAGGAAATTACAATTAGTGTAGAGTGTATTATAATTTAAAAGTTTACTAACGGTAGTTCTTTAAAGAATTTAGCAGGGATGGAACAGGCTAACGTGACGACGTCGCTTGTAAAACGGTAGGAGCTCAACCTGCTGTCACGGTGAAAACTCCGTGTTACGTCCCATCGAGGGGGACCGAGACGCAACGTGTGGGACACCTTCCCCCACTCCCAAGCCTCATTAATTTTTCACTGCAGTTGGTGGTTTTCAACAAAAACATTTATGAATCAGTAAATGAAAGAAACAAAACAACTTAACTGGTGGGCAGCAAAGGCTTCAGGGTGGGCCCAGGCCAAAATAATAAACCAAACTCCAACTAGCTCGCCTTAAGAACTAACTAAAGAAAGAAAGAGAAGCCAAATACAGAAAGGCTAACCTCCCTACATACTTAATAAACAGGAGAAAAGAGGGGACAAAGAAAATGGCAGCCCAGCCCTTTTTTTTTATTAACCTCTTTCAATGAACTCCAAAACATACATGGTCAAAATCCATATTATTATTATGTTGTTGTTGTTTTTTTAATGCTCATACAAAACAAAAATAGTGTAGTGAGAGTCGTCTGAATTGGGTTCAGTGAGGGTCACATTCACTTGTAGCGCATTATTTCCGGCAGCAAGCTTCTCCTGTTACGACTTTTCAGTTCACTAACTAACTCAACCTTGATTGGGGGAGTGACGAGCACACAGCACGTGAAGTGAGCTTCCTCCCACGGAAATACCATAGGAAGACACGGATTAAATAGTATGGCTTGTCCACCAGAAGGCTGTATTATGGTGTACGTAATATAAAACTTTGGCCCAGTTCTGCTTGTATTGCATTGTATTGGTTGGTGTTCCTGAAGTTTCATTTTTCGTCCCTTTTTATTTTTTACATCCATGTTTGTGATGAAATAGTATTGTGAATCGCTAGCTCGCATTGCATGCTGGGAAACAGCGTCACTCAAGGAAGTTTTGGCTTCGCTGACACGGTCCTGAAGGGAAGTGGGTTTTAGTGCACTGGAACGGGATGAATGTGTTTAATCAAGCAGTACAAACCTGATTAATTGTCTTAATACTTCACTTCGAATGGCCATATTGTTTAGGATTAGAATTAGATGACAACTTCTTCACAATATTTGCAACTATTCAATTTGACCAGCAGGTGTCAGTAGAAGACGAAATTTCATGTTGACTATTTCCTAATGGAAGTGCTCTCTTGACGGACGGTGTAAAAGGAAAATGGCCAGCTGCAGCAGAAAAGTGGACCCATATATATATATATATATATACATATATATATATATATATATGTATATATATATATATATATATATATATATATATATATATATATATATATATATACACTTTTCTGCTGCAGCTGGCCATTTTCCTTTTAAAGAGATTTAAAATATGAATTGCAGATATACATATACATATATATATATATATATATATATATATATATATATATATATATATCTGCAATTCATATTTTAAATCTCTTGCAGTTGCAGTCAACTGAGATTTGGAGAGAGTTTGGATTACTAGATTTTTGATAGCGTTTATAGTTTGGAGTGTTTGAGACTAGATAGCGTTTAGTTTGGAGATATTTTTGAGAGCTTACGGAGAGAGTGAGGAGGGGAGAGGTGATAGGATGGAGCCCCCTGTCCTGTACATCAATGTCCATGTTACACAAGCATCTATGCCAGGGGTGCCCATTACGTCCATCGCGATCTACTGGTCAATTGCGAAGGGAGTTTGGGTCTATCGCATGGAGAGAGAGAGGGAGAGAGAGAGTGAGTGAGAGAGAGAGAGAGAGATCCGCGTCAATTACAGCAGGTAGAATCGTTCAGGCAGGATTAGAAAACACGGTGGATCTGGTTGATTTTGGTCATAATGTACGATGTGCTGGATTTTGTTCTTAAATGTGCTGTGCTTTACAGTGAAACGTAAATGTGACGTATCGGCTTCGGCACTATTCAGATCAAATAAAGACCAGACAGGGACAGGAAAAAGAGTTTCGCTGTTGTTTTACACGCAAAACTACCGGGGTTGTCGCGTGAGCTTGCAATCCTGGCGTAAACTGATGGAGACGCCTCGCTCGGAAAATGCGCTTCAAAGTGCGCACGCACTGCAGACGCGCCGGAGATCCTGGGAGATGCTGCTGGCAAAACGTCTGCATCACACACACACGCACACCAATTATCCCTAACCTATGCGCTGGAAAACACAAAACTATACAGCAAAACATCTTAACTTAAACACACTTTTATTGATAAAATCAAACATAGGCAGATATAACCTAAACAATTTTAAACCATGAGTTTTCTGTACAATGATGAGCATAAATGCACATGGGAACATGTTGACCCATTTAATCCTTTCTTTCTTTATCATTGGACTACAAATATATTTCTGAATGACTTTTCCTGTTTTATAGGAGGTGGATCTTTTTGACTTGCTCATTTTAAAAGTAGCTTGCATGTTGAAAAAGTGTGAGCACCCCTGATCTATGCCCTTTTCCAAGTCCCACAATCACTTTCACTATCATCTGCCTGATTACACCCATGCCATTTTCAGAAAAAAATTGCACAAACAGAATACATTCAAAAAATGTATCATACACATAGTTATCAAGTCAAGTTATTTATTTATTGTCATTGTTGAACAAAGTTAACAACAACATTTGTTTGGAGCATCCCCATAACCACTGGCATCAGTACCCATAAAAATAATCATAAATAAGTGAGAAAAAAAATAATATATATGTACATATATATATATATATATATGTATGTATATATATATATATATATATATGTATATGTATATATATATATATATATATATATATATATATATATATATATATATATACATATATATATATATATATATATACATACATATATATATATATATATATATACATACATATATATATATATATATATATATATATATATACATACATATATATATATATATATATACATATACATATATATATATATATATATATACATACATATATATATATATATATATATATATATATATACATACATATATATATATATATATATATATATATATATATACATACATATATATATATATATATATATACATATATATATATATATATATATATATATATATATATATATATACATATATATATATATATATATATATATATATATACATATATATATATATATATATATATATATGTATATATATATATATATATATGTATATATATGGTCATTCATTTTTTGCAATTCATAGTCATTCCCAACAGACATAACAGACACAAAAATTCAATGCATCACAAGTGGTTCAGACACAGCTTGCCTGTGATTGTACATTTGGCCAGTAGGTGGTTTCGTGTGCACATGAAGCTTCGAACCAGTTGGCTCAAGTGGTTCAATGCCTCATGAGGCTTCACCTCACCATCACTAGTCGTGACACACAGCTTGCTGTTTGGCTCCACTGGTTGTAGTTCATTCAGCCACCAGTAGATGGAGCTCTCCTCTTCACTCTCCTCATCCTCACCACCACCTGCAAAGATAAGAAGAGACAGCAGGAGTCAGGATTCACGGTCCTTGAACGCATCATCACAGAGACGTTGACTGTTGATGGAGATGATGGAGTAACTGGTGAGAAGAAGCAGACTCTCAGTCACATGTCAAGTGTGGAACATCAGAAGGTCATGTGACCATGGAGTGTTGGACTGATACTGAGGCCTGATGAAGATGAACTGATCAATAATTGAGTGGTCAACTGAGAGAAGAAGCAGTTTGGCAGCAGATGTTGGATGAATGAGGAGCAGCTGGACGTCACCATCCTCCTCTCACACTGTGACTGGGAACACTGGACCTCTGCTGTGGGATCAACTGGCTTTGGTGCTGGAACCATCATCCACTGGTTCCAAACCAGTACTAACCTCACACTCTCCAGTTGATGGTCACTGCTGTAGACAAGATCCATCAGTGGCTTCACTGATGACTCCTTCAGGGGTTTCATATTCAGGTCCAGCTCTCTGAGGTGGGAGGGGTTGGACTTCAGAGCTGAGAGCAGCCAATCACAGCTGAGCTCTGACAAATTGCAGCCCCACAACCTGAACAGAGAATAAATGATGGAGTTTATAATGATCGAGAGTTTTTCCTGGGTGTCATCACTCTGAAAATCAAAGTGAAATATCCACTTCAGCATCTGCAATCTGCAATCTGACCACTAGATGGGAGGATTTTACCCACTGTACCTTCAAGTCCAGTTTCATTCATTACTATCACAAACCAGTGTCTGCAAATTGAATTTCCAACAGCAGTAAAGTGAAAATCATGAAGTTGAGATAGAAGTTGTAGAGTGAAGAGGGTGAACTGACCTCAGAGTCTCCAGTTTACAGTCTGGACTCTGCAGAAAACCACTCAGCTCCTTAACTGATGAATCCTGAAGATAGTTCTCAGCCAGGTCCAGGTGTCTGAGGTGGGAGGGGTTGGACTTCAGAGCTGAGAGCAGCCAATCACAGCTGATCTTTGACAACCTGCACCTCTCCAACCTGAATACGGAATAAATGATGGAGAGTGTCATTCACAGTTGGGTGTGCGCGCGCGCGCTTGTGTGTGTGTGTGTGCGTGCGTGAGTGCGTATGTGCGCAAACGTGTGTGTGTGTGTGTGTGTGTGTGTGTGTGTGTGTGTGTGTGTGTAATTTAAAACCAGTTTTACACATTTCTAATAGAATCAAAGTGAATTCCCACAAACTCAATTCAAAGTCATGACAACAATAACTGCAGCAGTTATAGAGTGAAGAGGGTGAACTGACCTCAGAGCCTCCAGTTTACAGTCTGGACTCTGCAGAAAACCACTCAGCACCTTCACTGTTGAATCCAGAAGGCAGTTCCAACTCAGCTCCAGGTGTCTGAGTTGGGAGGGGTTGGACTTCAGAGCTGAGAGCAGCCAATCACAGCTGAGCTCTGACAACCTGCAGCCCTCCAACCTGAATAGAGAAGAAATGATGGAGAGTTTAGAATCAAAGTCAAATGTCGACTTTAGAATCTGACACTCAACAAAGGAGAGAGGGTGAGTGAATGAGCGCTGCAATCTGAAATCTGACCACCAGATGGCAGGATTTTACACTCTGTACCTTTAAACCAGGGGTGCTCACACTTTTTCAACATGCAAGCTACTTTTAAAATGACCAAGTCAAAAAGATCTACCTACTATACAATCGGTGTGTGTGTGTGTGTGTGTGTGTGTGTGTGTGTGTGTGTGTGTGTGTGTGTAACTGCTAGCAGCATCTCCCAGGATCTCCGGTGCTTCTGCTGTCCGTGACTTTGAAGTGTATTTTCCGAGCGAGGCGTCAAAACAAAATTCAGTACATCGGACATTATGACCAAGGGCCAATTCCAATTCCTCCCTTAACTCCTCAATCTCAACCCTCGCCCTTAACCCTCAATCTTTGGCCCTCAATCTTGGCCCTCAAAAATAAGTGTAAGGGCTTAGAAATGGGACACCCCTTAAGTGCAGTTACGTCTTCAGACTGTGGGGGGCTGCCTTATGCCAAAGCTAAGTCCAGTCTGTCAAGAAGACGACAACGACGAAGAAGAATGAGAAGAAGAAAAAGACGATGAAAAAGAAGAAGTCCTCCGTCGCTACACAACGAGGTACACAAGTAACGTGAAGCCGGGACCGCCGGTCCGGCTGACAAACATCGTAAAGTAAAAAAAATAAAAATGTTACGCAACAACGATGTCAATAATCCATAAAAAACTCTTAAACTAAGACAATAAAATGGTTTTGTAATATTTATATCTTTATTAACTAAGAAAATACTTCCATTTGTAGCTCGCTTTTTTGTCGCCATCTTTTTCGAAGATGTCTTGGCGAAAATACACAATGCCTTCTGGGTAGCCCTCACTGCCAAGGGTGGTCCCGGAGAATCTCAATATTGAGGGCGATACAGCCCTTAATCTCCTCCCTCAACTGGACGTTCTTAGAATCGGGACAGCATTTGCACCTAGCAGGGAGCGCGCATTTTTGAGATTGAGGGTTGAGATTGAGGGTTAAGGGAGGAATTGGAATTCACCCCAAGATCAACCACAACCACCGTGTTTTCTAATCATTGACTTCCTGCCTGAACCATTCTACCTGCTTTAAATGACGAGGACTCCACTCTTAAAGCTCTCTCTCTCTCGCTCTCTCTCTCTCTCTCTCTCTCTCTCTCTCTTCGACCTAATGGGCACCCCTGTTTCAAACCCAGTTTCACTCATTTCAAACACAAACCAGTGACTGCAAACTGAATTTCCAACAGCAGTGAAGTGAAAATCATGACAACAATAACAAGAGTGATAGAAGTTGTAGAGTGAAGAGGGTGAACTGACCTCAGAGTCTCCAGTTTACAGTCTGGACTCTGCAGAAAACCACTCAGCTCCTTCACTGATGAATCCTGCAGTTGGTTCTGACCCAGGTCCAGGTGTCTGAGGTGGGAGTCGTTGGACTTCAGAGCTGAGAGCAGCCAATCACAGCTGAGCTTTGACAACCTGCAGCCCTCCAACCTGAATAGAGAAGAAATGAAGGAGAGTTTAGAATCAAAGTCAAATGTCGACTTTAGAATCTGACACTCAACAAAGGAGAGAGGGTGAGTGAATGAGCGCTGCAATCTGAAATCTGACCACCAGATGGCAGGATTTAACACTCTGTACCTTTAAACCAGGGGTGCTCACACTTTTTCAACATGCAAGCTACTTTTAAAATGACCAAGTCAAAAAGATCTACCTACTATACAATCGGTGTGTGTGTGTGTGTGTGTGTGTGTGTGTGTGTGTGTGGAACGCAGAAGTTTTGCGAGCAGCATCTCCCAGGATCTCCGGTGCTTCTGCTGTGCGTGACTTTGAAGCGTATTTTGCGAGTGAGGCGTCTCCGTCAGTTTACGCCAGGATTGCAAGCTCACGTGACAAGCACAGTAGTTTGGCGTGTATTTAAAGAAAACAACAGCCAAACTCTTTTTGCTGTCCCTGTCTGCTCTCATACAGAATGCAGGTATCTGAAGTATACATTGATTTTAACAATTATTATAGTTTCAGATTTAAAATGAAATCTGCTTTATGTCTCCTTTATTTGATCTGAGCGGTGCAGAAGCCGATTCGTTTCATTTACCTTTGACTGTAAAATCCAGCACATATAAAAACAAAATCCAGCACATCGTACATTATGACCAAGATCACTGAGTTCCTGCCTGAACCATTCTACCTGCTGGAAGTGACGAGGACTCCACACGATTGACCTAATGGACACCCCTGCTTCAAACCCAGTTCCACTCATTTCAAACACAAACCAGTGTCTGCAAATTGAATTTCCAACAGCAGTGAAGTGAAAATCATGACGACAACAACAAGAGTGATAGAAGTTGTAGAGTGAAGAGGGTGAACTGACCTCAGAGTCTCCAGTTTACAATCTGGACTCTGCAGAAAACCACTCAGAACCTTCACTAATGAATCCTGCAGCTGGTTCTGACTCAGGTCCAGGTGTCTGAGGTGGGAGGGGTTGGATTTCAGAGCTGAGAGCAGCCAATCACAGCTGAGCTTTGACAACCAGCAGTACTCCAACCTGAATAGAGAAGAAATGATGGAGAGTTTATAACGATGGAATTTTACCAGGGTCTCATCACTCTGAACATCAAAGTGAAACGTCGACTTCAGAATCTGCAACAAAAGCAGTCTGCAATCTGACCACTAGATGGGAGGATTTTACCCACTGTACCTTCAAGCCCAGTTTAGGGCGTGTTTTCATTGCCTTGCCTCACCACGGTTCGCCTCGGTACGATTGCGTTTTCATTGGCTCTGTGATTATGAGACCGTGGGCGGAGTCGACACGGTAAAGCGGGACAATGTTTTCCCCAGCATCACTTCTGTGCGATACACAACAGCGCAGCGATGGACAAAGTAGAAGTTGTTTCATACCTGCTGCTCGGTCTGTGGTTGCTTTTCTGTTCAAGAAAGAACACTTTCCCTCACTGAAGTCACAGTTGATCATTTATGCAGCAACATTTATAATTTATTGTTTCGTTTTCCATGCGAGCAAATGTGTAGTTCAACCTTCATATTTTCACCAAAAGTAAACACGAGACGGATACAACGGGAAATAGCGTTTATTTAAAAACAAACAAACAGAAAAACAGACAGTAAACACGCCTCCTTATTTGAAATAGCTGCCCTAGCGAGCCAAGGACGACTTTGTTATATGCCGCGGTGTTTGAGGCTTCCTCGCGGCCAAGAGCCACGTCCTCTCGACGAATCAGTATTTCTTCTCTCCTCAAGACTCCTGGGGTTCCCTAGCTTACCGCGCCTCACGCAGGAGCAACTCGATTTATTTTCTTTACCGAGCGCTTCGCCATTTGCCGTTTGTCTTTTTCGCGAATATGGTTGAACACACTCGCGACGTCGAGGGCATTCCCGGTTTGCCTGCCTCTCCCCAAAAGACGAAAGTAAACATGTATTGAAAAAGCTGT
The DNA here is from genome assembly GCF_046127955.1 of Nelusetta ayraudi. Lineage (NCBI taxonomy): Eukaryota > Metazoa > Chordata > Actinopteri > Tetraodontiformes > Monacanthidae > Nelusetta > Nelusetta ayraudi. The sequence goes on from NW_027466258.1 coordinate 57,698, forward strand.
TTTCAAAAACTGTATACACATAAATGTATTTGTACAACACCAATAGTAGCTACTTGTATTCACGGTAAAATGTACCTGACACGGAAGTTCTGTGTCAAAGGAGTTGGCGTGGATGTCCGCTCTGACAGGGAACATCGACGCGGACACGGAGCAAATCCAGTGCCCTGCTCGTCGCTACGTCACCACTAAACTCGCTTCGTCTTGCTCGGACCCTGGGGGATTGAGGTACCAAAACAGCGCCCCCTACAACTGTGTAGCGGCCAGTGCAAACACCCTAACACCATACCATGGCGAGGCGAGGTGAGGCAATGAAAACACGCCCTTTCATTCATTATCAAAAAAAAAGTGTCTGCAAATTGAATTTCCAACAGCAGTGAAGTGAAAATCATGACAACAACAACAAGAGTGATAGAAGTTGTAGAGTGAAGAGGGTGAACTGACCCCAGAGTCTCCAGTTTACAGTCTGGACTCTGCAGAAAACCACTCAGCTCCTTCACTGATGAATCCTTAAGGTGGTTCCAACTCAGGTTCAGCTCTCTGAGGTGGGAGGGGTTGGACTTCAGAGCTGAGAGCAGCCAATCACAGCTGAGCTTTGTCAACCAGCAGTTCTCCAGCCTGAATAAAGAATCAATATTTGATTTCTTCCATGGTGTAAATGTCATATTCAGAGTAATTTCTCCCTGTTGATGATCCAGATGTGCAGCTGTTGGGATCACTGAGTCATTCCCTCAAAGGAGTCATTGTGCCAGTGGGTTGTCAACACAATAACAACAGCAGTGTGTCAGTCAGTGTGCAGCCAATCAGCAGTGAAGATGGAAAATAATCAGTGAGTCCTTTGTGTGCTTGTGGCTGTTTTCAGTCATCAGAGACTCGTTACAAGTCAAACACATTCAAAGGACAAGATGAAGAAATACTGCTGCACTATTAATCTGCCTCTAATATTTCTTCACAGGATCTTCTGCTCAGTCATGTGACCTTCATCACCAATCAACAACTTCCATTGAGCTCCAAAGTGACTGGAGACATTTTCCACACTTTCTTCCACCATCCAAAGTCTTTTCTGGCTGCAGATTGTTGACATGAAAATATCAACAACATCCACTTTGTCTAGATGAGTCTTTAATATCTGCTTCAAAGTCTTCACACTGAGCAGCGTTACACACCAGTTGTCATCTGCTGACACACACTGTCCACCAGTAGAAAGCAGGAACTGACCTGAGAACTTCCAGTCTGCAGTTTGGACTCTGCAGTCCAGCACAGAGCAGCTTCACTCCAGGATCCCTCAGGAAGTTCTCACTCAGGTCCAGCAGTGTGAGGTGGGAGGGGCTGGACTGCAGAGCTGAAGACACCACTGCACACTGAAGCTCTGAGAGTTCACTGGATGAAGGAGAGCAGAGAGAGAAGTTGTGGTCGACATGTGAGATTCTGAAGACAGTGAAAGTGAATCAAGACTCATTAATGTCTGATCATCATCATCATCATCACCATGTAAATGGAGGGAAGTCCCGCGGTGGTGCAGCATGGGTTTACATCTGTGGTGCGTGGTGCCGGGACACTGCAGTGGTATGCAAACACTGTTCACCACTGGCACAGTTGATGATCATAAAGTGCCGTCTATTCTATCTGCCCTGGCAGTTTACTGCCATTTTGCTAGTTGCAGTTTACATCCCTCCCACCAACAACAGCAGTGAGAGGAACGCTGCACTCAATGAACTGTACCAGGCCATCAGTGATCAACAGACAGCAAACCCAAAAGCTTTACCATCCTCACTGGAGATTTTAGTCATGCTGACCTCAAGACTGTCCTTCCAAAAGTCCAACGCTTTGTATGTGGAGGTGTTCCGAGGGAGGAGCAGGGCTCGTGCTCATGTGCGATCAATTCCACGAGGATTGGGACGCTCAAAGGAAATGGGTGTGTGTTTGTGCGTTTGCAACATTTTGAACATCCAGATTTTTTTGTTTCAGGATGAAATCCATGTACGTTTTTGTAAATGAAGCCCCAGGTCCTCAGTGTCTCCACTACAGTGTCCTCAGTGCAGCTTCACACTCCAGTGTGTTCCAGCCACTGAGTGTCAACACGTCCTGTTGTGACTGACAGTGTTGCTCTGATCTGCTGCTTCAACTCAACATGATGCTCAGTTGTGTGTAAAGTCACTGCAGCTTGGAGCTCCACTGGATCAGAGATCCTTCACTGGCGTCTCTTCGGACTCCACTGCATCTTTGATCCAACTGCTGTTTTATTGTCTGCTGCCAAATGAAGGAAGGATGTGATGTGTTTGTGTGTTCAATGTGTTGATTGTGTTGATTGACTGTGTAGTTCCACAGTTTTCATTCATGTAGCCGCTCTTTACCTTTGACCCTCAGGTGTCTTCAATGTCCGTCCGTCATACCAGCACCACTACATCATTCATAAATTGATGAGACGTGGGTTCCATTTAACTTGTTTATTTTCCTTCTTGAGTTTTTGGTTCGAGGCAACACAGACAACGTGAGGTCAAAAGAATTTTTGGCTCACCAACCACTCCGGCTTGACCCGCTTTCCATCAAACAAACATTTCGGCCATTTTTTTTTCTCGACCTAAAATAGCTGCGGGTCACCTTTCAAAATAAAATAACGGCTTCAGCATCAGAATCGGATGGTCTTGGTTCCCTTTCTTGAAGAACTTGGCAGTTGTCAGCCGGAAGGCATCTTGCACTGTACCCCTGACGACGCCATTAACTTCGTCCAGCAGTGCAACGTAGGGCTCTTTCATCAGACGTTGACTGATACATGACTGAACGAATGGCTCGCGGCTTAGCGCATCAGCGACAACGTTCTTAATGCCAGGGACATACTTCAGATCGAAATCAAATGCGGCAAGCTTAGCAACCCATCTTTGTTCACATGCGTCCAAACATGGCTTTGTTAAGATGTAGGACAATGGGCAATGACAATGACCAAACTTGTCACAAATGGCCCATTTTAACGCCAGGAATTCCAACCTGTGCGCTGGATAGTTAATTTGTGATCGGGACAGTGTCTTGCTGGCGAAAGCGACAGGTCGAGCAACAGTCTCACCTGGTGGCACTTGAGACAGGACTGCGCCAATGCCATCAAACGACGCATCAACAGCGAGAACGAAGGGCTCACTGAAGTTGGGGTGGGATAAGGTGACATTGCAAGCTAATTCATTCTTCAGGGTCTGGAACGATTCTTTGCATGCAGCAGTCCAGTCGCTTGCCATAAGCGCTGGTGGAGCAGATGATCGCTTTTTCACCTTCCTGCCTCTCATGGCCTTATGCTGCACCTGCCTTCCAGAGAGGAGTCTGAACAAGGGTTTTGCTTTAGCAGAGCAGTCAGCTATGAAGTGCTGATAGTAGAAGATTAGGCCCAGGAAAGAATTAATCTTCCTCCAGGAAGGGGTCACACCATCACTCTCCATCAGGTCAGCCTCTCCCACATCCATGATGGCTTTCATCTTGTCAGGGTCCTTCATCACCCCGTCCCCACAAATGACATGTCCCAGGAACCTTACTGACCTCCGCAAAAGATGACACTTCTTGGGGGCCAGTTTGAGTTTGTGACTTTTCAGACGGGAGAACACCATCTCTAGACGCTCAAGCGCCTGCTGTTCAGTTGGGGCAAAGACCATCAGGTCATCAAGATAGCAGAGCAGACTAGTGAAGTTTTCATCCCCGAAGATTGACATCATCATTCGCATGAATGTTGCAGGACTGTTGGACAGACCTTGTGGCATTCTGTTGTACTAGTGGAGGCCAAAAGGTGAAGAGAAAGCTGTGTATTTTTTTGTGCTCTTCATGGAGTGGCACATTGTAGAAGCCAGACGTCAAGTCCATGGTGGAGAAGAAGACATTTCCTCCAAGTGCAACCCACCGATCCTGGGGTGCCTTGGGCCAGGCCGTCGAGTCGGACCATGAACAGGACTGTTTGAAGCTGGGGAAGATCTTTGCAGGAGCACCTTCTCCAGCATGTTAATAAGGCGGTTCAGGGCATCAGGGTCAGTGGCCTGTGGCTGCAGTGGGCTCTGTTCTTCAGCAGGTGGTGCAGGTGGCGAGACAGCAGCAAGAGCATTCACTGACACCCTTTCTCTGGAAGTTCTGTTCACTGACATCATTTCAGAATGACATTCGTTCAGAATGTCTTGGACTTCACGAGCAGTCCACTTGTCTATCGTCTTCGACCTGAAGGTCATGGCGAGCTCAGTAGAAGGGCAGTTCTTTATGAACATTCGAGTCACCTCAGTGCTGGGGCTGTCCAGTGACTTTCCTTGCTCCTTCAGACGTTCAATGGCCAAGTCAACAGCGCGGTTCAGTCTAAGCCAGTAGTCAAAGGCATCCTCACCCTTCCCAGGAAGAGTGGTGTAAAAGTCTGCTAATGGGAGTGGTGAACACGGAACAGAATCAAAGTGCTTCCGCAAGAGACCATAAATGGCATCGGGGTTACAGGTGATGTTAATACCACTGTTCCTGGTCCCAAACCTGACAACATCCTTTGCTTTGCCACCAAGATGAACAAGGATCTCCTCCGCTTGTTCCTCAGGTTGCAGATTCCCCCTCTTAATGAAACTCCTCATGAGCTCCTCCCACTCCTGGACGGAAACAGAGTCTGAGTTGTCTCCTCTGAAGCAGGGGGGCTCCTTCAGCTTTCGATGAGGGACATATTGCAAATGGGACACGTCAAAAGCATTTGTGGCAGACACATTTGCATGGCTAGGTCGAGGGGTAGCACTATGTAAAGGGGAACTGGCTAGCATATCAGCATGGGCAGGTGAAGGGGCAGCACTTAGTAAAGGGGTAGTGACAGATGCACTGAGGTGAGAGATAATGTCCTGTGCCACCCGCTGGCTGACCTGTTGAATCAATGCATCACCCATCTGACCTACAATACTAGCAGCAATAACATCAGGGGTAGGTGCAGGGGAACACATGCTGTGCCTGTCCGGGACAGGGGAATGCATGCCCTGGCTAGCAAGGGCATGAGGGTTTGCATCTGAGTTGGGGGGAGGGATAACACCAGTACTGAGCAAGGGGCGCCCAGGTGTACACTGATTACCCAACACTACACCACCCCCCTGAACAGGACTCTCAAACAGTAAACTTGAAGGATGCATAAAACCCCTCCCTCTGCCAGCACCAAAAGGAGTTACAAAAACATTACCCTGAGGATTACTCATCTTTCCAAAAAGTTAACAAAACACAATACCACAAAACAAAAGGATGAAACCACAAAATGCCTAGACTGGAAACTGAAAAAAAAAAAAAAAAAAAATCAAATAAAAGTACATAAACCCTCTATCTGATGTCTAACACTGCACAAAAGCAACACATCTGACCGACTTCAGTGACCGCAGATGAACAGCAGCAGCAGAACAGTCCCCGGGTCGCTCTGCAGCATCGGTAGCACAACAAAAGAGTCTCGAGTCACGGCACCAATGTGACCTCTCCTATTCTGTCCTGCTTGCTGTATAATGAAGACTTGCATAAGTCAGGTGTGGAGCAGCAGTTTATTCTCTGAAACAGAATGGGACACAACCATAACTTGCTCCGTGAAACTTGGTCACCTCCTGCTTCATGGGCTTCCTCTGTACTGAAGTAGTGATCGTATAGTTGTTGTTTCTACAATACAAATAATATTAAAAATAAAATACATTTTTCTACAAAATACAAAAAAATGACATTTGCAATTTCAATAATTCGCTCCCTAAAGCTCCATTTTTATACACTGTAACATTCTTCCAGTTACACACACATACCTGAAACAGAATGGGACACAACCATAACTTGCTCCGTGAAACTTGGTCACCTCCTGCAGAGACAACGTGCTCCGTATGAGAGCTGCGTGCTGCTAATGGACATGCTAGCATGCTAATCGTTTTTAATAGCAATTAAAAAAAAACGAACTTTGCTAAAAAAAAAAAATAAAAAATAAAAAATAAAAAATAAAAAATAAATGAAAGACACCAGCACACATTTAAACACTGAAACACAGTTAGATGAAGCATAGCTCAACTTATTGCATTAATTTCTGTCTCAGCAGGGAGGAGACCGTCTCACCTGCTTCATGGGCTTCCTCTGTACTGAGGATCGCCCAGAATGCAAAGCGCTAACTTCAAAATAAAATACAAAATAAAATAAAAATAAAATATAAAGAGCCATGGCTGTGACCCAACCAAGTTTAACATGATTGAACACAATTTATTTTGTGTGTGTGTGAGAGAGAGAGAGAGAGTGGATGACGCCTTGCAGGTGCGGTCCTGGATGTCGGCTGCTGATTGGACGCGCCACGGCTGAGAAGGAGGAGCAGTCGAGCCAGCCTGACTGTCATCCCTCCTCCGCTCCCAAGTCTGCAGTTAGTCACTTCTGAAATGGTGTCAGAGCACGCAGCCGTAGGTAGTGATGGCCGATGGAGGCTTTGTTGAAGCTTCGACACTTGTTTCAAAAAATGGTTCATTACTCGAGGCTTCAATGACACAGTGCTCGAGGAGGTCATCTAGTGCTCAATAAAATGAAGTGCAATAGAAACGTGTTCATTGTTTCATAGGTTGTTTGGGATTTGATTCGCCATGCATTCTTGTTGGACAACACTACATGGTTGTACGGTTCAATGCTGACACAATAAAATAAAAATGAAAAATAAAGACAATGTCTCTTTTTTGGCACGACTGATTGTAGTCGACTATAGCTCTATACTTAGCCTGACAGTTTGTGCAATGAATTATATTATATCCTAAAACAAGACTAAATAGCCCATAGTTTAAAAATATGTTTAATAGTAAGTGTTCAGTGGGTGAGATGTCAAATGTGATCTATTTAAAATGTAGAATAGATGAGCTAAATAACACATATATAATACACGTTGATGGGAATTGAACCGTCGCCTCAGTCCTGTAAGTCCAAGATTGTCATAATGTACCACAAACCCAAATCACACTCCCTTTTTTCATCGAAGCTGTTTGAGTAGCGTTAGCACACCGTGATTCCTCATCAACTACAGGCCTACACTTCAAATAATTATGAGAAAAATCCAACGTCAAGAGAGCACTACCATTAGGAAATAGTCAACATGAAATTTCGTCTTCTACTGACACCTGCTGGTCAAATTGAATAGTTGCAAATATTGTGAAGAAGTTGTCATCTAATTCTAATCCTAAACAATATGGCCATTCGAAGTGAAGTATTAAGACAATTAATCAGGTTTGTACTGCTTGATTAAACACATTCATCCCGTTCCAGTGCACTAAAACCCACTTCCCTTCAGGACCGTGTCAGCGAAGCCAAAACTTCCTTGAGTGACGCTGTTTCCCAGCATGCAATGCGAGCTAGTGATTCACAATACTATTTCATCACAAACATGGATGTAAAAAATAAAAAGGGACGAAAAATGAAACTTCAGGAACACCAACCATTGCAATACAAGCAGAACAGGGCAGAAGTTTTATATTATGTACACCATAATCCAGCCTTCTGGTGGACAAGCCATACTATTTAATCCGTGTCCTCCTATGGCACTTCCGTGGGTGGAAGCTCGTCGTAGAGGTCACGTGCTGGTTGCGCGTCACTCCACCGATCACCTCGGGGAAGGTCGTTGCCCTTGCAGGGTACCTGATTCAGGTGAGTATATGGAAAATATGGGTCAATGTGGTCAGTCGTAACAAGAGAAGCTTGCTGGCAAAAATAATGCACTACAAGCGGATGTGACACCTTTTTTTTGTTTTGTATGAGCATTTAAAAAAAACAACAACATAATAATAATATGGATTTTGACCATGTATGTTTTGGAGTTCATTGAAAGAGGTTAATATATATATGTATATATATATATATAAGTGCGTGTGTGTAACTTTAACTAACTTATCTATTTCTATCCATCTATCAAACTTACTATCTAGGGATCTATCTACTACTAACTCTCAAAAAACTAATGGACAACAAAGAGCAACAAAACCAACCTACTGCAATTTGTATATTTTAGTGTGTGTGTGTGTGTGTGTGTGGGGGGGGGGTTAAAATGAGCACAGTGATGGTTCCGCAGCATAAAGTGTATCTTCAGTCGTCAATTGTATGTGTGGGAGTCCCTCAGGTTCAGCCCAGCTGATTTAGTGTTCGGTGAGAGGACCCTCGCGTCTGTTAAGGGGTAAGTGGCTTTCCGATGTTAAACGAGTAGAGAATAATGTGTTAGATTACGTCATTTTTTTTTCCGTGAACGCTTGCATCGTGCTTGTGAAACTGCTCACCAAACTCTTGTCGCCAGCCAGTCTAAAATGAAGCGGCAGTTTGACAAGAAAGCTGTGGCTCGAGTTTTTGAGACAGGCGACCGAGTGTTGGTATTGTTGCCGTTACCCGGTTCCGGTTTGCAGGCTGGTTTTTCTGGTCCGTATGTCGTGGAGCGCAAACTTTCCGATACAGATTATGTAGTGCACACTCCTGATAGAAAACGATCATCCCGCGTCTGCCACGTCAAAATGTTGAAAAGTTACGCCCGGTTCACACAGGACGAAGCGAAGCGCCGCGAAGCGAAGCGCCGCGAAGCGAAGCGCCGCGAAGTGAAGCGCTGCGAATCGCCAAAGGCTTCCATTCAGCGCCCATGTTAATCAATCAGTGCGTTTACATGCAGAGCTTAATCGGACTAAGCAATCATTCGGTTTTCTCGTCCAATCGGAGTTCTCACCTTGGTCCCCGTATACATGCAGCTGAGAAATTCAAATTATTGACGGGTCCTCCTCCCAACACTAGGGGGTGGAGTGAGTCTTTTCAGCCGGTCAGCTGCTTTCGGTTGACATATTAAATCTATTATGATATGGAACGATAGTTCATAATGTACGTGTTACTTGCTTTGCAGATAAGGTGTACCCTATTTCTTGTGCTCCTGGTTATTTTAAAAGGCAGACAAGAACGTTGTTTGCTGTTGGAGGGCTACAACAACACTTCGATGCTACGCTTTGTGCCGTCGCTACGGACCCCAAACTCTCGTTCTTGTTGGATTCGGGTTCGGAGCCGACTGGTGGGAGAGTTTGTGTACAGGTTTTGCAAAGGAACGGTGTCTTCAGTTATACACACGCTCATTAAAGTGCCGACCGTGGAGGAAGCTGGTGCCGCTGCACGCCGTTTCCAGCAGAATAACAGCGAAATTACCCAAATAAAAACAAATCAGGAAAACATCTCTTTGCTGTGCTTTTATTTACAAAGTTAAAATTCTTCTAACTTACAAAAAATGTGAACAAAAAGGTAGAAATATAAATACGAAGGAATACGTATTTGTTAAGGGGTGCGCAAAGCCGGAGCCCTGCATTTGCTGCGCTACCTTTTTAAAAAGGTCTCCGTTGCGCGTTATTTTAATATGTCCATCTCTTTTAGAAGAGAAAGCATCGCCCCGGTCTCATCCTCTCTCCAAATGTCAACATTCTTATTCGTGTTTGCCAGGTTGTTTCGCGCCGTCTGTTTTGTTAGATGACGTAGTTGTGCGGTCATGAGTCGCGAGAGCGAGGCGTGGCGCATGCGCACTCGCATTGTCCAGTTAATAGTCCGATTAAGGCGTATACATGGCAGAGAAATTCGAATTCCAATGGCATTATCTGGGTGTCTCAATCGGAGTTCTCCGATTCCAATCGGAGTTCTCAAACTCCAATCATAATCGGAGTAAGGTGTTTACATGCACGTGAGTTCTCCGATCATAATCGGACTAAGGCAATAATTCGATTTTCTCTCGTGCCATGTAAACGCACTGAATGTAGTGGTTCAGACCAGACGCGAACAGGCTCGTGCCATTCATTTCAATGGAAGCGGAAGCGCCGCGCCAACGAATTTCGCGAGCGAGGCTCCAACTGGTTCACACCAGACGCGAACAGCTCCGCGACGGTCGACAAGCGCTTCTGCTCAGCTGCACTCTTTTTTTCACTCCCACTTTTTCACTTCTTTTTTTTTTCTTTAAAAAAAAAAAAAAAATTATCGACAGGTGCAAGAGAAAGGGAGGAACTTTCAAGATCGTTGAGTTTTTATTTTTTATTTTTTTAGTTCTGATGAAATAAATAGACCAATCATTTTATTACTTTGTCTGCTTTCCAAAGAGGTTATTAGTTAAAAAAATATGTGTGGCAGTGCTGTTATGGTCCATAGAGAGTTGCTTCAAAGAATTATCATTTATTATTCAGTGGCACATTGCTCACTTGTTTAATACACAAATAATAGTATATTATTATAATAATACTATTTTATTAATATAATAATAATAATAATAATAATAATAATAATAAAATAATAATAATAATAATAATAATAATAATAATAATAATAATAATAATAATAATAATAATCATTATTATTGATAAAATTTTGAAACAACAATCGTCAGTTGTTCTGTAAAAAATACATTCATTTCCATGTTGAATTTTGTACTGTTCGTGAGCGCGCACGTCTGTCAGTGACGATCTCCACACTGACACAACTGCGCATGCTCTATTATCCCATCAATGCGGAAGTCAAAAGGTTTTTGGGAGCCATGCGCTGGGTGAGCAACTTCATTGAAAGGAATGGGACGCCATCTTGGACTCTGGGGCTTGCCGCACTGTCACGCAGGTTGTGACGTGGAGGGCCGGCGACGCCGACAGGTATGATGTGAATGATTGATAGCTACCATTTGTTCCCGTTAGCGAGAGGATTAAAAACAAACAGACACCATAATGGCATCAAAATGGAATTATCCCAGCGGTGCGGAAAAACGGAAGGAAAAGAAAACTGATCAAGAAAAACTTGCAAAGGGGAAAGGTAAGTTATTTGTTTGTGATCTGGGCTGGAGAGGTGGAGGTGAAACGCTGTTGTCCCCCCCCCCCAAGTTTGTTTATTTGTCCTGCTAGCCAGCTAGCTAGCGTCGGATAAATGTTAGCTGGCTGGCTAATATTTGTTCGTCATGAATCAGCGTTTTTGTTTGTTTTATGAAAGTTGACCATATCCTGTCAAGTTGGCCTATCCTGCCATGGGAATGACTGATTGACTCCACACCCGTTCATTCACATTCTAACAGGGAGGGAGGGAGGGAGGGCATGTTGTAGTTGTTGTTGTAGTCAGTCCCCTGTTATTGTTCAGTGGAAGTTGTCTCTCACATATTTGACTCTTAATGTTATTTTAGCCTTAACTTAGGATGAATTTACTAAGCTTAGTTTGTATTTTGTAGGCCCTTCATTAGAAATGTGCTACTGTTTTATAATTCAAAGAAATATTTTATGGAAATACTTTATTTGGCATGGTGTTGACTATTTTAGACTATTGTGGTAGTGGGTCATTTATCTTAGTTTTATTACTTTAACTAGTACAGTGTGTAAAGTAATGCCAAAAACTCTTAAAAGTGACAGTTTTGTAATTGGGTAAAAGCTTTAAAGGGACACTGCAATCATAGTGTTTAATTTAAAAACAAATAAATTTTTAATTTTCCTATATTACTGCAACATCACTGTAATAATAAAATAGGAAAATGTGCTTCTGATCTGTTTTGCTTGATGATCTAGTGAGCTTTGTCTCTGCAGGAGCAATTCTAAAATATGTTGGCGCTGCAGACATTGAGCCCGAGGGATCTCCCGAACATCCTGACCAGGAAGCTCCAGGACCAACACGTTCCTCAGAACCTCCTTCTGTCCAGGTGAATAATGTGTGTTATTCTTAGTAGCTAAGCTGATAAGTGTGGGACGAAGCTAAGGCAATTAAGCATTATTTTAATTGTTGGTTTGCTTTTTAGTGTTGCACTTGTTGGTTTGTTGGATTTTCTTATTTAAAGTAAGCATTTTTTTTTTTTAATGAATACTCAATCTGTTGTATTTATTGACATATAGACGATTCTTTTCCTAGTATTATAGTGTTTGTTTGTTTTTAAATCACTTTAAATTGCCTGAGTTGCTCAACTGAAGATGTTTAATTTTACCTGTAGCCTGTTTTGCTCACGAGGTGTAATAGATTGTGGAATCTTAGTAGACCTTAGACTCACGCTGCTGAGAGTGGCAGCGATCAGCTCCAATGACCGTGGTGCTTGTAAATAAGGCAAATGCGCCATCTAGTGGGACGCAACATGTTTACTCGTGTTGGAGCAATGACAAGTACTACTAACAAAACAAAAGATGCACAGGGTAAAAAACAATAATCATAAACTCAAGCCCAACAAAGATAACAGATGGGCATAACTGTACTTAGTAATGATTACTAGTACTACCAACATTTGTATATTTTACTTTCAACTCGAATTTGAACTATTCATCCCCTTTTTTCAGCAGCCATTAACACTAATAAATTAAATTAAATCAAAACAATAAATTAAAGCTGCAAGCAGCGTTTGCGGGACTGAGCCGCCGTGGCCGACGCGATGCCCGATGACCCCCGATGACGCCTGACCCCTGTCGACGCCCGCAATTGACCCCCGTCCTCTGCCGACGCCCGGCGACATCTGCTGAAAGAAGTCTATGCAAATGATGCAGATTTCTCACCTCCATTTTTTTTTTTTTGGAGGATGCTGTCAAATGCTTTGATGAGACAAACACGTAGGTATTTGAATGACGTCTGTAGCACTTTTCTAAAGGAAACTGCAGGCATTTGTGTGTTGACAAAGAGGGAGAAGAGGTCTAATCATCATATGCCTGTGTAAGCAAATGATGCATATTTTTGACCTGCATTTTTTTTTAAGTGGCTGTCAAATGTAAAATATAGCTCTTGATGAGACAAACACATGGATGTTTGAATGACGTCTGTAGCACTTTTGTAAAAGAAACTGCAGCCATTTACAGTATAGTGTGTGTGTGTGTGTGTGTGGAAGTAGGGATGTGCGATACCACTATTTTTCCTTTCGATACGATACCAGGTGATACCAAGGCTAGTATCCCGATACCAATACAGATACCAATATGAAAATGATGACTTTTACAACGAAAACTTGTGAATGTTATTATAAAAAATGTATTTTATACCTATGTATAAGAATTAAACAAGCTGCCAAATATCAGACTTTGTTTTAATTTTAATCAGAGAAATCAAATCAACAGGTCAACTGAAAATCTGAGCAAATCTCTCTCAAAAAAGAGAAAATAAGAACAGCTGCTCTCAATTCAATATAATTCTTTTTGGACCAGACAGAGTGGTCTTCAGGTTAGAACTTGACAGAATATGTCTGTCATCTATGAAAAATGTAAATATTCTTGATGTAAAAGGAAGTCTTTTTATGGGAAGTATAACTCACATACCACCACAAATAGACTAAATAGCAACTGTTTTACTTGAAATGTGCCATTTAAGTAATTTAATTATTATGCTTTTCCAACTTAAAAGTGACACTGAATTGTGTTAAGATGATGGCAGGAATGTGAGTTAAATTAACAAATACATATTGTGCTGGGAGGAAACATTTTTATCTAACTAAATAAATAAAATATGTTTTAATGAAAAATTGACAAACATTCTGGTATTTTATGTAAATTTATCTTATCTACGTCTATATGCCTGTGATGGTGGGCACTGGGATGTATTTTCACTCCACCTGGATATTGCCTTTCTCTCTGCAGTGCTGGTTGGAAATTGCGCTAACGTTGACGGGGGGGGGGGAAGCACGCTATCGCTGTCGCGCTACGCTAACGTGTCGGCAAAGTTAACGTGCCAAGTTTCGTTGCGGGGGGTGGGGGGGGACTGGACTCCAAGATGCTCCTGCTGATCACTGCTATGCTGGAGCTGGAGATGTGGCCTGTGATGTCTGCACTGGGAGGAAACTGAAGGCCCTCAAGTCCTGTCTGGTCTGTCGGGCCTCCTACTGTGACTCTCACCTCCAGCCTCATCGTGATGCTGCTCCCCTACAGAGACACAAGCTGGTGGAACCCAGCCAGCAGCTCCAGGAGAACATCTGCCCTCGTCATGATGAGGTGATGAAGATGTTCTGCCGCACTGATCAGAAGATCATCTGTGCTTTATGCTGTATGGATGAACATAAAGGTCATCAGACAGTGTCAGCAGCAGTACAGAGGCCTGGGAGGCAGAGAGAGCTGGAGGAGACCAGGCAGAAGATCCAGCAGAAGATCCAGCACACAGAGGAAGACCTGAAGGGGGTGGAGTCCATCAACGGCTCTGCTGATAAAGCAGTGAAGGACAGCGAGAAGATCCTCACCCAGATGATCCGTCTGCTGGAGAAAAGACGCTCTGAGGTGCAGCAGCAGGTCAGATCCACACAGGGGGCAGCAGTGAGTGGAGTCAAAGAGCTTGAGAAGAAGCTGGAGCAGGAGATGATGGAGCTGAAGAGGAGAGATGCTGAGCTGGAGAAGATCTCACACACACTGGACCACAGCCAGTTTCTCCACAGGTTCTCCTCACTGCCAGCCCTCAGTCCGTCTCCAGACTCCTCCAGCCTGGAGATCCGTCCTCTGAGATACTTTGAGGACGTGGCAGCAGCTGGACCAAGCTGAGAGATGAAATACAGCAAGTTCTGCACAGTGCACAAACGTCTGTTATTATCTGAGGAGAACAGAAAAGTGACATTCATGGAGGAAGTTCAGTCTTATTGTGATCATCCAGACAGATTCACTGACAAGAAGCAGGTCCTGAGTAGAGAAGGTCTGACTGGACGATGTTACTGGGAGGTTGAGTGGAGAAGGGGGAGGGACTTCTGTGGTTTATTTTAGGGGGTTGGTGTAGCAGTGGCCTACAGGAACATTGGCAGAGCAGGAAGGTCAGAGGAAAGTAGATTTGGATTCAATTGCTGTGTCTCAATTCAGGTTCTGCATCCTTGAAGTGCGCATTTTGAAAGGAAGTTGCGTCATCGCACTGCGCGAAGGCTTGTCCCAATTCCCGAGGGTGTTTAGGACGCTCAAAATGCGCACTCGTAAATACGCACTCGTTTTAGCCGATTCCAAGGATACACCGCTACTATCCTTTGCGTACTTGGGTATCCCATGATGCTTTGCGTGCTGCTGCAAAGCATTGTGGGATCCTGGGAAGTCAGCTGAAATTAGCGGCATGTACTGGTTAAGGCACGACATATAAATCTAAATATTGACGTTTCACATAAAGTATCTAGTTTTTAACGTAGGATTTTATTTATTTGAACATTCAACGGCATCGTTAGATGGCGAACCAATGGTTAGCGTGATACTATAAAAACGTCACTTCCGGGGTTGGCCAGCAGGAGGGAACGGCGGTGACGAAACGAGGAAATACGCCGAAGGCTAGACCGCCCCGAGTGGTTACCGGGGAGGCGGGGTTTGGTCCGTCCTTCTAGGCTGGGAACTCTAAGAACGCTTCTTTCAGACGGAGGACACTCGGTCTCAAGGGTGCAGAACCTGAATTGAGACACAGCAAATGACAAATCCTGGAGTTTATATTGTTACCCAGGTGAATATTGGTTTCGTCACAACAACATCAGTACTCGTGTCTCAGGTCCTCGGTCCTCCAGAGTGGGAGTGTACCTGGACCACAGAGCAGGTCTTCTGTCCTTCTACAGCGTCTCTGGAACCATGGAGCTCCTCCACAGAGTCCAGACCTCCTTCACTCAGCCGCTACATGTTGGACTTTATGTTCCTTCAGGTTCTTCAGCTGAGTTGATGAAAGTGTGACTGAAGTCGTCAGAGAGACTCTGAGCTGAATTCTCACCTTTGATTCTTCTTCTGTCTTCACGTTTGTTACCCAGTGTCTCCAGCTGTCAATCACAGGGTGGGCGGGGCCTGTACGCCACTTCCTGTTGTCCACCTGCTGGATGTTGATGTTCCCTCTAAGCTGCTTGCTTGCGCAATCGCGCACTACTTGCACATTCTCAGCGCACAAGGAAATCTATGTAGCACATAAAATAAAATTCAACAGAAACGTATTAATTAATAATTTTAGAGCTTTTATTAGGCGGCGCACCGCTACGCCTTCGGAATGATGTTTTTTTTTTCTTCCAGCTGCACCGTATGAGTCCAAAAGGCAGAGAAAGTTTCCAGGCTGCAGCGCCGCGCTGACATAGATTGCGTAACAAAGTGAAGAGGTGCCACTCCGCTCTATTTTCACTGGCTAACTGCAGCACACTGGCTTAACTTGTCTATTCAGAGAAGAGCTATCACTTCGGCTTATTTTTCAATCTATCACGCGCATGCCATTGCACATTGACGCAACATGACCCTCAGCCAGGCCAAAGCAGGACTCTTCCTATGGTTAAAGCAGGACTCTCACATATAACACACTACACATCTCATCAACAACAAGATTTTGCTCTTTTTCATTTAAAGTGGGCCAAATCACTTCTATTCAAAGTAAACTCATGAAAATTGCTGCTGGAATTTGATTCTTTTAATAAGCCATGTAACTTGCTATGATCCAAGGTTTTGAACAGGTGTGATACTGGTGTGTGGCCACAGCGTGCACATCTGATGTTGCCCACAATGGTCCTCAGTGTGCTCAAGGAGCGTGTCTGGATGCCCAGACACATGGAAAATTAGAGGGAGCATTGATCATAACACCCATGATAATAAGACCAGGTTTAGCTGCCTGAGTGAGTGTCAAAAAAAATAAGTACTATACCAAAAAGATTGTTCAACATCATAAGAAAATAAGGGGAGCAGGGCTGGACGTAGCCGAGCGGAAAGGCTAAAGAAAAAACAAAGAAAAACTGAAAAAAGGGAATAAACAAAGCGAAGGGAATCACTACAAAGCAAAATTTCCCTCGTGCTGTGCAAAATAAAGCAAAGTGAAGGGGAACCACCGACGCAGTTTGCCGCACGCTACGCCAACTCCTGTCCAAAAGAAAAGAGAACACAATGAATACACTAATACATTGAGACACTCAGGCAAGCGTTAAACAGTTCAAACAAAAGAAAAATTTTCTTTAGTCTTCACACACACACAAAACAAAAGGTAACGATCACTGGGGAACAAAATAGTAATGAACTAAAAAGGAAATCAAACTACTCAATAGAAAACCCAAAGTTTCACCAAAATTTTACCAAGAAAACAAAAGCAACCAAAGAAAGTGGTGACGCCAACAACAAAAACAGACAAACTCAGTTGTCTACACCAAATAAACCACAACCAAAGGAGGGGGGGGGGGTTAAACATTCAGCAATGAATGCCCATTGCCCACCTCTGGGATTGCGAGCCGAAATGCCAAGAACTGCGGAGGACAGAGTTCTCAGCGTGGACACTGGGGTTGCCGGGGCGACGGAGTGGAGACAAAGTCAAGTGCGTCCCGTCTCAGTTCATTACGGGACAGCTTTTTTAGTTGCCAAATACGGGACAATCGCGTATTTGAGCACGGAAACGACGCAAAGTCACAAACACAAATACAAGTTTACAACGGTACAAAAAGAGGATCGTGGTGCAAACGCAAAAAAAACAAAACAAAAAAACAACACGCTGCAGGACATAAAAACATTCACTTCATCAGAGGAGCGATGCAAAGCAAGAAAACACATGCAAAAGAAAAAACGCTGCATAACGCATTCCCTACACCGGAAGTAGAGTTGCTCCACGAGGAGCGCTCCCCTACAGCGAAGAACGGTCCCGACACTTCCAGTGAGAGTCGCCGCCTCCTACAGTTTCAACACCGGGACATCTCGCGGGGGTGGAGGACCTCCACCTGAATGTGGAAGTGGGTGTGTTTCCACAAAATATGTGTCTTCATGGTATTTAGCTTTTTAATGAAAGGACTCTTAAAACACTGAAAAATAAATGCAATATAGCTATTTTATGACTTACTGTAAATGTACAGGTAGGAGACATTTCCTGCTTGGCATTGCTGCCTGTCGCACTTCTTTCGGTGCCCACGGGTCAGCTGCAGGGTCATCAACCATGAACTACCATTCATTGACGTTTCGCCCCTTGTGGCGGGACAGTGACAGGGACGTATGCCTCGTTGATTCTGTGGTTGTTGATGGGGTGAGGTGTTCTTTCCCCAACTCCTGTCCTTGTTTCGTTCTTTCTTTTATACAGTCAGGCAATCTTTGTAGATACGCTACTTTTATTGTATGGCCGCAAGTTATAACAGTGCTCATCAGGTAAAACACCCGGAAGCCAACGTCATCAACTCGCACCAGATGTCTCTGCATATTGCATGGAACTTGGCTGCCATCTAGTGGTTAACTTTCGTAACATCTCCTTTAACATATGGAAAGAAAGCAGTTGAAAATGGACAATAGTGACCGGATGAGAGTTACGTGGCCAGCAACAACAATAGCTGGCTACAGGTTAAACAGAAATGACTAGTTCACTCTCCTAAACATTAGAAAAAAAAATGAACAGTCCACATGAACAAAGTGGCACAGAAATAAACAAGAGATGACATTCCTTCTTCAGAAAGTTTAAACAACAAAGTCTTTGCGGTACCTCTCAGGAGGTTTTATGTTGGATCTGGTTCTGGTCTGCTTGAGGCCTAAATGTCCAGATTGGGGGACACTTGGCACATCAGTCAACACTGGAGCCCGTTCTAGTTCTGAAGCCCCTTCCCTCCTGTCACCAACTATGTGCTCGAGTCTGCTGTCTGTTTGACTGTTGTCCCTACATTTTTTCCTTTTTCTTTTTTCTATATATTTTATGTACAGATGGGGTGTATGGGCTTAAGGTGCTTGGGTGTTTCTCTTTTCGGAAACTATTTCCCCAGCTTTCGAAAACACCCTCTCGCAGGGCACAGAGGATGCTGGTGTTGCCAGGCAGGTACTCATTTGCTAGCTTGTATAGGTTTGGGTATAAAGCTTTGTGTGTCATCCAGTACACCAGAGGGTCCTGTGATAACACTGCACCTCCACTATGGCATCAGCAGTAGCATTGCTGGATGCCCTCGCTTCTTCAGCGTCCCGGTCCAACAGCTTCCACAGGTCAATGGCTGAAAATGAAACATTAGATAAAGTTTAGTCTGTACATGAAAAAATACAAATAAAGTCTATTGATCCAAATTCTATAATTTTTGTACCTTGGGAAGATGCAGCTGGTTCTGGCTGTGCTCTCGAAGTAGATGGCGGCTCCTCTTCATGCGGTACATTCCGCAACAATGCTGCACACTCAGATTTTAACCGGCGCACAGCTGACTCAGCATTTTCAGGGCTTTTATTTGTTATTGTATGAATAAGTTGAGTAATACGCTTGTAACAAATGACCTTGTTCGGCGGCACGATTTCAAAATGCTCCCAGACTTGAGATCTCTTCCTGGTTGGTTCCGTTGCAGAGCAATAAGAAAGCAAACCGAAAGCAATACGAAAGCTGATCAAATCAATCCAAAAGGTATCGACCAGATAGGCAACGCATTGCGCCGTTTCATCCATTTTAAACTCAACTGAGACCTGCCAGTCTTTCAAAGCCTCACCCACTGAACCAAACCAGCCAGCTGATTCAGTCTGAATGAAGCAGTGAAGTGGTTCAAACGTCATCAGTCACGTGATTTGAAGCAAGCTCCGGAGCAGCGCTTCAGAAAAAAACCCTACCGAGTTGTGGGGCGTGGTTCGAAGCCCCGTGTCAGAGAGAACATCACTAGTTGTGTCTGAAAGTTCATCTAGTTCCCAGTCGTCAGAGTAGTAGAAAGGTCGCAGTTCTGGAGCTACTGCTTGTGTAGCTGTGGGCCACCCTTTCAATATGTAAGTCTGCAGTGCACAACATAGTGGATCTTTGATTGTGGCAGTTCTAATGGACTCCAGTGTAGCTGTTGAAATATTCGTGTCTGCGAGGTGGTCGACTCGTTGTAGGTCTTCGGTGGTGAGGCCCATGGCATAGATGGTGGCAGGTGTTTGCATGTGGGCATGCTTTGTGTTTGGCTGTTAAGTCCTCGACAGAAAATCTGCCACATGAAGATCCTTCCCTTGCTTGTACACCACCTTTGCGCATATCTCTGTTCAGTCGGCGAATGCAACAGGTTGCCCATTCTGGAGAAGAGCTGCACCTAGGCCTGTCTCGCTGGCGTCACACTGTAGTGTGACTTCTTCCTGCAGGTTGTAGTACTTGAGTACTGGGTGGCATGTGATTAATTGCTTCACAGTGTCAACGGCAGATTCATGTTGTGAGAGCCATGTCCACTCCACGTCCTTATCTGTCAGGCGTTGGAGAGGCTCGCACACATCTGAGAGATGAGGAAGAAATTTGGCAAGATAATTTACAAACCCCAGGAATCTCTGTAGCGATTTAACATCAGTGGGTGTTTGCATGTGTTGAAACGCTGCCACCTTCTCTGGGTCAGGGCGAAGGCCCTCTGTGGTGAGAAGATGTCCCATGTATTGGACACTGGATAGTTTTAGTTTCAGCTTCTTTTTATTGAGCTTTAGATTGACCTCCCTGGCCCTCTGCAGCAAGGCAGTCAGGTTTCTGTCATGGTCAGTTAGTGCCTCTTCTGAAGTGTCTCCACAGCCGTAGAGAAGAATGTCGTCTGCAATGACACTTACACCGGTCAGGCCTTGCAACACCTCATGTTGCCTGCGTTGATATTCTTCTGCAGCTGGTTTTATGCCGAAAGGCATCCTTAGCCACCCGAATCTGCCAAGCGGGGTCCAAAAGGTGGTCAGATAACTGCTCTCTTCTTCAAGTTTGACTTGCCAGTAGCCATCTTTGGCATCAAGCACGGAGAATACTTTTGCTTTTGCAATGTCTGGGAGTATCTCCTCTATTGTTGGCATCTGGTAGTGTGACCGCCGTAGAGCTTTATTGAGTGCGCTGGGATCAATGCAGGTGCGCAGCTTTCCTGGCTTTTCTATGACAACCATGTTGCTGATCCATTGTGTTGGCTCTGTGACTCTTTTGATGATGCCATTCTTCTCCATGGATCGTATGGCTTCAGTGACTTTGTGTTTGAGCGGAATGGGAATTCGTTGTGGCACCTGATGCACAGGCCTAATGTCGGGGTCCACCTCGAGGTGTAGTTCACCAGGAAGACAGCCAAGGCCTTCAAACACGTTGTTGTATTTTGAGATGATGTCCTCTGTGGTGGTTGTGAAATGCATATCTGTCCCTGTTGTGCTGCGTGAGACCGCTGTAGATGACATATCTGTGTGGTGTATGAAATAGCAAGTTGAGTCTTTTGCATGTTTTTGCAGAAAGCAGAGGCATTTGTGACGTGTGCATAACTTGAAACTTCAGGTCGTGTGTTTGTCCATCATGGTCAGCTTTGAGGTGACACAACCCAGCTAGTTTCACTTGTGACCCATCATACAGTTTAATGGTGGCTTTGCTGGCTGGTATGTCTGGATTACCATCTTGTGTGATGAGCTGGAGATCTCTGAAGCTTATGGCGTTGGTTGTGGCTCCTGTGTCCAATTGACATGATTGTATGGCTAGGGTCATATGATACTGGTTCAGTCATGTACGGTGTTACTTTGAGGTTGACAAGCCATTTCTTGTTTCCCTGTTCCATAGCGTTTATGTTTGATAGGAACCACACCTCTTCCATTTCTTCTTCCTCCTCTACTCTGTCTTCTCCAAGAAAGTTCACCCGTGTCTTGCGCTGGGCTTGTTTGCACACTCTTGCAGTGGCAAGTGTTTTTTCTTTCCACAGGCTTTGCAGATGACGCCAAATGCAGGGCATTTCATTCTGTCATGCACTGCTCCACAGTAACGACAGAGGTTATTATTTGGGCGTTTATCTTTGTTTGCATGTCCCATATGCTCTTTGTAATTATGCTGAGGTGCAAATGAGGGGCGCATCTCTGAGCGTTTGTCATGTGCAAAGTGTACATTCTCCTGTTCCACACCAGTTATTATCTTATTTTGAATTTGTGCTAGTTCGCTGACTCTAAACATGTCTATTGCTTTGGCAAGTGTGAGTTCTGATTCACGTAACATGAGTGCTTGTGTACTTGCATTTTTAGTCACAAGCACTAATCTGTCACGGATCAATTCATCTCGCAGGGGACCAAATTCACATTTGTCTGCTAGCTTTCTCAGGTTTGCAACATATTACTCTGTTGACTCATGTTGACTCTGCTGTGCAGTGTTAAATACGTAGCACTCGTAGATTACATTTCTGGAAGGTTCAAAGTGTTTTTGTAGTGCATCCAGATTCTTCTGTGGATTGTCTCTGTCCTCCGCTGACATGTGAAGATGTCTTTGTATTATGTGACATTCTTTGCCCATTACTGTAAGCAGGGTGGCTACTCTTACTTTTGCTTCTTTTTTGTCCAGTTCCGTTGTTATCTCATAGTTTTCCCATTGTGCTCTAAAGAATGTCCAGTTGTTATATACGTCGCCCTTCATGTCCATTGCGTCTGGTACAGGAATCGAAAAAGCCATGGTTCGTCAGGTATTAGCTTAGCAGTTTAGCTCCATTGAAAAAACGTCCAGCCTTTATAGCGCCTTGTTGTTCTGTCTTCAGCCGCGGCGTTAAGTTTCCGCTTCTGACACCATGTTTCGTTCTTTCTTTTATACAGTCATGCAATCTTTGTAGATACGCTACTTTTATTGTATGGCCGCTAGTTATAACCATAGATATATACAGAAGGCTAGATGTCTCACGGTGCAGAATCCAACGTCCGCACTGGCCGCCATCTTTCCACAGTCAGGCAGTCACGGTCTGATGTAGTGAATGTGAGGGAACGTGAGTGACCTGAACAAACATTAACACTCTGATCTCGCTGAAAACATGACGGCTTTGCACACGGTTTGCTTTCTTACAAACGTTCATAACGTAGCAATAATTCTGGATGGTTGAACATGTTGAGAGTGCAGCTTTCTATTAGAAAAAAAACACAATGGTGCTATGGCAGCCTATCTGCACAAGTTAATACGACTGAGACCACTAAGATTTTCATTTCTTAAGTTAAGTATAGCCAACAGCTATTTCAGGACAAACTAGTATTTTGTTCACATACAATATTTGTGGTGTCGGTTGTAGTTAATCGCTGAGGTGCGTTTCCTATAACGTTGCTGCTGCATGAACGCAGTCTCATCAGTTCATGCAGCAGAGACACGGTGATCAATGAACTAGAGCTGCTGATATCTCATCCCCCACCTGTTTGATTCAGAGTCGAACGGTGACAACCTGAGATTACAGGCCGTCTTTTTTCTTGTTGTGATAAAAGGGATTAGGATTGGTAGGTGTAAATAAAACAAGCAATTTGACATATGGAGAGACAGAATAGCTTTTTTTCCATATCATTTAACTTAATTCGCAAATGATTTACAATTGGATTGCTTTGCTACAGCATCATGCATTATGGTTTCTACAGGAAATCGGTGACTGAAAAAATGCCAAACTTCTGTGCCGCTTATGGTTGCAGCAATCGTCGCTGTCCACAAACAAAAGCTTGTAGGATCACATTTCATCTGTAAGATATTGTTGGAGCTGTTTGATTAATGTTACGATTTAGTGCTGGTTTGTTTAGTTTAGCGTTTAGCGTATATGTTTTTATTAAATATGGGTGTGTGCGTGTTTTTGCTATTTTCACATGAAAGCCGATGGTTATAAATCATTAATAAGTATGCAGTATCATAACTATGCTTATAACCTTTGTAACAAACCAAACCGCTCGAAATTCGGTTGAAAATAGAGCAATTTAGGGCTATTTAAAAGAACATGCACAATAAGAATACATAGTTATGAGTGAGAGGGGCGGAGCGAGGTGACTGTGGCAAGATGGCCGCCAGTGCGGACGTTCGATTCCATTGGCCAGCAGCGCGGATAAGACATCTCGCCTTCTGTATATATCTATGGTTAGAACAGTGCTCATCAGGTAAAACACCCGGAAGCCAACGTCATCAACTCGCACTAGATGTCTCTGCATATTGCATGGAACTTGGCTGCCATCTAGTGGTTAACTCTCGTAACACTGTCCATTATGAAACATTTCGTCATCTACTCAAATCTTACAATAAAACTGTCAAACAGGCAAGAATAACCCATTTCTCCAACCTCATCACAAACAATAGCAAAAACCCTTGATTTCTTTTCTCTACCTTCAATCTTTTAACCAATACAAATTTTAATCAGGACGTACAGACACCAACAGATGCCCTCTGTGAGGATTTTGCAGACCACTTTGTAAGTAAAATTGATGTCATTAGGTCCAGTATTTTAATTAATCAAAATCAATTTTTCTACACATCTGGACAACCACTTTTATCTGAGGAAACACTGGAGAGTTTTGCTCTAGTTGATGCAAGGACACTTGGTCGAGTTTTCTCCCAAGTAAAGCCCACAGCCTGCCTTTTAGACCCAATTCCCACGTCACTCTTAAAGTCACTTTATGGGTTCTTTGAGGAGCAGATTTTATATATTGTCAATTGCTCTCTTCAGACAGGTGTTTTCCCTGCTGCCTCTAGAACGGCGGTGGTGAGGCCCCTTTTGAAGAGGAGCAACTTGGATCCAAACATTTTTAATAACTACCGACCTGTATCCAACTTACCGTTTTTAAGTAAGATTTTAGAAAAACTGTTTTTTAACCAAGTAAATTACTTTTTAAATACAAACAATATTTTAGAGAATTATCAATCTGGTTTTAGAAAGAACCACAGTCCTGAGACAGCCCTTTTAAAGATCGTCAATGATTTCAGGTGTAACGCAGACTCTCAGAAGCTGACAGTCTTGGTGCTACTGGATCAAAGCGCTGCTTTTGATACAGTAGATCACCATATTTTATTAAATAGACTCAGAAACCTGGTGGGCCTGTCAGGTACTGTTTTTAACTGGTTTCGTTCTTATCTCACAGATCGATGTTTCTTTGTAAGTATGGATACGTGCTCCTCCAGAATGCATGAAATTAGATGTGGGGTGCCCCAAGGGTCAATTTTAGGTCCGGTTCTTTTTAATCTGTACATGCTTCCCTTGGGGGACGTCGTAAGGAAACACGGCATCAGCTTCCACAGCTATGCTGATGATACACAAATGTACATTGCCGTGTCTCCTGATGACACAGCGCCAATTGATGCCCTTTTAAACTGTATTTTAGATATCAAATCATGGATGGCAGAGAATTTCCTACAGCTTAACCAGGACAAAACTGAGGTTTTAGTTATTGGTCCTGAAGGCCGGAGAGAGGAACTTTTACCAAAACGTTGGGATTTTAAACCCTCGCAATTTGTAAAGAATCTGGGCGTTGTTTTTTATTCTGAGCTCACCTTTGTTCCACATATAAAAAATATTACAAAGATAGGTTTTTATCATCTAAAGAAAATAGCCAGAATCCGCCCGTTCCTCTCTCAGGCCAACACGGAGGTGCTAATGCATGCTTTTATTTCTTGTAGACTAGATTATTGCAATGCCCTGCTCTCTGGTCTTCCCAAAAAGAGTGTTTACAGTCTACAAATACTACAAAACTCAGTCGCACGTGTGCTGATTAGGACCAGAGGAAGGGAACACATTACACCGCTTTTAAAGTCACTGCTTTGGCTCCCCGTCCGCTTCAGGATTGATTTTAAGGTTCTCTTATTAGTTTTTAAATGTCTCAACGGTCTTGGCCCATCTTATCTAACTGACCTGCTTTCATCATATCCTAGGTCTTCTGGCACTGGCCTGTTAACTGTTCCCCGAGTCAAAAAAAACCCCATGGTGAGGCTGTTTTCAGCCATTACGGCCCTACTCGGTGGAACAGCCTGCCAGAGAGCCTCAGGACCGCAGAGACTGTTGATATTTTTAAGGGGAGGCTCAAGACGTACCTTTTTAACCTGCCGTTTAACTGACTTCTTTTACTCTTCTCTCTCTTACTCCACTAATTTTATGCCGTTTTACTATTTTTATGCCTTTTATTACCTTCAATTGATTTTTATACTTTTATAATGGTTACCCATTTTTATGCCACTGTTTCACACTTTATTCTTATGTATTTGGTTTATTTCTCATTATGATTATTTTCCCTTTTATACTTTTAGTGCCAGTGTTTCCTCATGGGGGGCCCTTCACGGTGGGAGCTACGCCTGGTCTGCCCATAGGGGCGCTGCAGGCCATGGTGCCCCCTTGTGTGGACGGCTCCCCATAGTGGCCTTTCCTCAACAGATTCTTCAGTGCCAAGCCGTGTTATCTAATGTCTATGTGAATATGGGGGTGGGCGTTTGTCTGTGTGCGTTGGTGGGGAGGGGTGGGTCCGTATGGGGTGGGGGGAGGGGCAGTGGAGCTTTTTATTTTTTCTCATTGTTATTATTATGATTGTTGTTCTTCTTATCATTATTATTACCTTTCTTTGTTTTGTTTTGTTTTATTTTGTTAAGCACTGTGGGTTGCACATGTTGTGTATGAGCAGTGCTATATAAATAAAGTTTATTGTTATTATTATTATTATAGAAACATGAAGACACATCAAAGAGTAACATGAGGTTGTTGTTGTGACACTGGACGGTAGAGAGTCTGAATCCCCGTCCCAGGCGCAAATCCTCATGGAGGCTTCTGAGGAGGTCAAAGATGGCCAATCCGTCAATCCCAGCTCCATAACGGGGGTCTATGGAAGGAAGCCGCGAGCATTGCGCACTGATCCAGGATAGCTTTCACCTGGCTTGATGGATCCGTGTCTTCTCATCCTGGATGGCTTTTAGTGCAACCCATGAAGCCTGGACACACGTGTTGTGGATTGGTTGAACGCTGAAGGCTTAGTGACTCATCTTGGATGACGCAATCCTACTTTGGTGCAAGGGGGCCCAGACAGCAACATCATCAAGAGCCAGTAATGGACTCCACAGTGCAGCACTCATTCGCTCGCCCTCCCTCTCCCATTTTATTCTGTAGTGTCAGATTCTGAAGTCGATTTCACTTTGATTTTCAGAGTGATGACACCCTGGAAAAACTCATCCATCATTATAAACTCTCCATCATTTATTCTCTATTCAGGTTGGAGTATTGCAGGTTGTCAAAGCTCGGCTGTGATTGGCTGCTCTCAGCTCTGAAGTCCAACTCCTCCCACCTCAGACTCCTGGACCTGAGTAGGAACCAGCTGCAGGATTCATCAGTGAAGGAGCTTAGTGCTTTTCTGCAGAGTCCAGACTGTAAACTGTAAACTCTGAGGTCAGTACTGGTTTGGAACCAGTGGATGATGGTTTCAGCACCAAACACAGTTCATCACACATGTTGAATAAACGTTGAACTGAAGGTTGATTCATCTCAAAATGACATCCAGAATATGAAAACTTCATTCTGTTCATGTTTGAAGTAAAAAAAAAAAAAAAGAAAAGAAAAAGGAAAAGGAAAAACAGGTCATCAGTGGTCATGTGACCAAACATCATTTGAACACACATTAGTTTTGGACTGAGGATTTAATTTCAAGGTGACATTTTCTGTAGTGTCAGATTCTGAAGTCGACGTTTCATTTTGATTTTCAGAGTGATGACACCCTGGAAAAACGCTCCATCATTATAAACTCTCCATCATTTATTCTCTATTCAGGTTGATTGACTGCAGTTTGTCAGAGCTCAGCTGTGATTGGCTGCTCTCAGCTCTGAAGTCCAACCCCTCCCACCTCAGAGAGCTGGACCTGAATATGAACCCCCTGAAGGAGTCATCAGTGAAGGAGCCACTGATGGATCTTGTCTACAGCAGTGACCATCAACTGCAGAGTGTGAGGTCAGTACTGGTTTGGAACCATTGGATGATGGTTCCAGCACCAAAGCCAGTTGATCCCACAGCAGAGGTCCAGTGTTCCCAGTCACAGTGTGAGAGGAGGATGGTGACGTCCAGCTGCTCCTCATTCATCCAACATCTGCTGCCAAACTGCTTCTTCTCTCAGTTCACCACTCAATTATTGATCAGTTCATCTTCATCAGGCCTCAGTATCAGTCCAACACTCCATGGTCACATGACCTTCTGATGTTCCACACTTGACATGTGACTGAGAGTCTGCTTCTTCTCACCAGTCACTCCATCATCTTCATCAACAGTCAACGTCTCTGTGATGATGCGTTCAAGGACCGTGAGTCCTGACTCCTGCTGTCTCTTCTTATCTTTGCAGGTGGTGGTGAGGATGAGGAGAGTGAAGAGGAGAGCGCCATCTACTGGTGGCTGACAGAACTACAACCAGTGGAGCCAAACAGCAAGCTGCACGCACCAACACTGTGTGGGTGTGTCACGACCTTTGACCCCAGTGCAGCCTGGTGGCTGGCGGACTGCTTCTCCCTACAAGCTGCTGTGGTTACTGGGAGAGACGTCCCAGAAGCCACTGGTGGAGCTGAATCCTCAGTGGAAGAAGCAGGACTTGGAGCAGCTGCTCAGTGAAGGCAGCAGCAACACAACCACTGCTTCTGCTCTCATCATCCACGGCTGGAACATCTCAGCATGAAGGTTCCACACATCAACAACACACTGCTCTGCTCTCACTTCAGAGTTCTATAACATCTTCATTTTGGAGGTGAAAAATACTTTTCAAGAGACTTTATTTCTGCTTCATGATCTTAAATGAGGAAATCATGTGGAAAAGATAAAGTGATTCACAACACCTGTGATGGGAACTCAAATCATAATTGAATTATAAGTAAGACAAAAGAAGTTTCCCTCAAAATAATTCATGGTTTTGATGCTTGCCAGATGTTTGTGTGGAGATTTCAGAAGGACGTCAATGAATCAGAAGGAAACCAGATCATTTATTTTATGTGATTATGTTATATCATCCTAACTTTGTTACAAGCTCAAACATTATATTTCAATTATTCAATATTCTGACAATAAAAGCCATCACAACCTGTGTGACCTTGACCTCAACTGACGTTTCATTTCTGCTGCTTTAACACTTTGATTATATATCTCCTGAAGTCCTGCCATGGGGATTCTCCATATCTGAATAACTTGTGTACTCAAACCTTCTGTAGGCCATACCCACTTCTCCACTAGGTCTCAACATAAACCACATGAATCAATGAAAATAAATCTCACTTTTACAAACAAATCCAATTCAGTTCAAATATAATTTAAATAAAATAAATGATACATTATAATTAATCACCAACAGATAAATCAATGCTGGATATGAGGTGGTTTGCCGTCTCTGGGTCGGTGGGGAGGCCCTGCCTCAGAGGGAGGAGTTCCAGCATCTCGGGGTCTTGTTTGGGACGCCTCCCTGGGGAGGTGTTCCAGGCATGTCCCACCAGGAGGAGACCCTGCTGGAGGGACCAGGTCTCTGGGCTGGACTGGGAAGCCTTGGGGTCCCACTGGAGGAGCTGGAGGAGGTGACTGGGTCCAGGGAAGTCTGGGGGTCTCTGCTGAGGCTGCTGCCCCCGAGACCTGACTCCGGATACGGCAGTAGAAGATGGATGGATGGATGGATGCCAGGTGATAGAACATTTCATAAAAACAGACTCTGCATTATAACTTCTATTACACTCTAAATAACTCACTCCAATATAACTGCACTCGTCCTTCTCTCACATTACATTGGATCACAATGACCAAACAACACAACAAAGACAATGATCCAACTGTACTGCCACGTCCAGACTCAGTATAGGTCTGTAGGCCTCTTGGACCTTCATGTGAACCACTGCGTGTTGACTGGAGGTGAAACATGGCTGACTGCTGTCCTCCTACCTGGACAATGCAATCTCACTTTCAATCTCACAGCCACTAAAAAACCTGATTGTGATTGAGAGGTCCTCAGCAGCCAATCACTGTTGGGAGTCCAGCCTTCAAACACTCCTCCTGAATCCACAGTCACATCTGTGAGCATCTGGAACTTTGGCCCTGATCCTCCACACCACACAACTTGGGATGACAGCGCCACCTACCTGGATCCTTTCAGCAGCCAGTCCATGTTCTGACCCGTTTCCACTGTGGCCTGTTGGCTCATCTGGACCGGAGTCTGGATCATCAGTGTCCAGGTTCATGGAATCTGTCAGAGTGCCGCCGTCCTGTGATGTAATGATAGAGAATCACTCTATTTATACTAATGTGCAGAACCACTAGAGTGTCATTTCTTCACTGCTGTCAGCAACAAGCATTTGGTGTCACACTGGTGTACAACACTTATGGGCTAATTAATAAGAAATGACATATTTAGGAATCACCCGCAATGCCCAGATTGTTGCTGCTTATCTGCTGATATGAACCGTCAACTGTTGCAATATAGAACCACGGGCAGGAAATTACAATTAGTGTAGAGTGTATTATAATTTAAAAGTTTACTAACGGTAGTTCTTTAAAGAATTTAGCAGGGATGGAACAGGCTAACGTGACGACGTCACTTGTAAAACGGTAGGAGCTCAACCTGCTGTCACGGTGAAAACTCTGTGTTACGTCCCGTCTCGGGGGACCGAGACGCAACATGTGGGACACCTTCCCCCACTCCCAAGGCTCATTAATTTCTCACCGCAGTTGGCGGTTTTCAACAAAAACATTTATGAATCAGTAAATGAAAGAAACAAAACAACTTAACCGGTGGGCAGAAAAGGCTTCAGGGTGGGCCCAGGCCAAAATAATAAACCAAACTCCAACTAGCTCGCATTAAGAACTAACTAAAGAAAGAAAGAGAAGCCAAATATAGAAAGGCTAACCTCCCTACATACTTAATAAACAGGAGAAAAGAGGGGACAAAGAAAATGGCAGCCCACCCCTACGGCTGCGTGCTCTAACACCATTTCAGAAGTGACTAACTGTGGACTTGGGAGCGGAGGAGGGATGACCGTCAGGCTGGCTCGACTGCTCCTCCTTCTCAGCCATGGCGCGTCCAATCAGCAGCCAACATCCAGGACCGCACCTGCAAGGCATCATCCACTCTCTCACACACACACAGACACAAACATAGAGGCACCTAGACCCACCCGTGGGTCATAACACCCCCTCCCTTAAGAACCAAACCCTATTAACATACCGACAAACAAAACTAAACAAGAAAACCCTCAGTTCCCCCGAAATAAGAATTTTTCAGCTAGTCCACATGTACACGTGATAATGCATCTGCCAACACAATATCAAGATCCCTAGATAGTAAGTTTGATAGATGGATAGAAATAGATAAGTTAGTTAAAGTTACACACACTTAAATATATATATATATATATATATATATGTATATATAAATATATATATATATATATATATATATATATATATGTATATATATATATATGTATATATAAATATATATATATATATATATATATATATATATATGTATATATATATATATATATATGTATATGTATATATATATATACATTATATTTTTATTTTATTATTAACCTCTTTCAATGAACTCCAAAACATACATGGTCAAAATTCATATTATTATTATGTTGTTGTTTTTTTTAAATGCTCATACAAAACAAGAACATTATTTCCAGCAGCAAGCTTCTGTTACGACTGCCGCAACGATTGGTGGAGTGACCCAGCACGTGAATTCTACGATGAGCTTCCTCCTACAGAAGTGCCATAGGAGGACACGGATTAAATAGTATGGCTTGTCCACCAGAAGGTTGTATTATGGTGTACGTAATATAAAACTTTGGCCTAGTTCTGCTTGTATTGCATTGTATTGGTTGGTGTTCCTGAAGTTTCATTTTTCGTCCCTTTTTATTTTTTACATCCATGTTTGTGATGAAATAGTACTGTGAATCGCTAGCTCGCATTGCATGCTGGGAAAAAGCGTCACTCAAGGACGTTTTGGCTTCGCTGACACGGTCCTGAAGGGAGTGGGTTTTAGTGCACTGGAACGGGATGAATGTGTTTAATCAAGCAGTACAAACCTGATTAATTGTCTTAATACTTCACTTCGAATGGCCATATTGTTTAGGATTAGAATTAGATGACAACTTCTTCACAATATTTGCAAATATTCAATTTGACCAGCAGGTGTCAGTAGAAGACGAAATTTCATGTTGACTATTTCCTAATGGAAGTGCTCTCTTGACGTTGGATTTTTCTCATAATTATTTGAAGTGTAGGCCTGTATCTGCACACAATTTGGAATTCGTCCCAGCGCCCTGAGCTGTAAATTTGGACGGTGTAAAATGAAAATGGCCAGCTGCAGCAGAAAAGTGGACCCATATGTGTATATATGTGTATATACATATATATATATATATATATATATATATATATATATATATATATATATATATATATATATATATATATATATACATACATATATATACATACATATATATAATAACCCCCATTTTGAATGGAGCCTGAGGGGTCTATATAAACCGTTAAAATATAAATTGCAGATATATATATTATATATATATGTGTATGTATGTATATATATATGTGTATATATATATATATATGTATATGTATATATATATACATATACATATACATATACATATATATATATGTATATGTATATATATATATATATACATATATATATATATATATATATATATATATATATATATATATATATACATACATATACATATATATATAATATATATATCTGCAATTCATATTTTAACGGTTTATATAGACCCCTCAGGCTCCATTCAAAATGGGGGTTATTGTAGGAGAGTTGCAGTCAACTGAGATTTGGAGAGAGTTTGGATTACTAGATTTTGGATAGTGTTTATAGTTTGGAGTGTTTGAGACTAGATAGCGTTTAGTTTGGAGATAGTTTTGAGAGCTTAGGGAGAGAGTGAGGAGAGGAGAGGTGATAGGATGGAGCCCCCTGTCCTGTACATCAATGTCCATGTTACACAAGCATCTATGCCAGGGGTGCCCATTACGTCCATCGCGATCTACTGGTCAATTGCGAAGGGAGTTTGGGTCTATCGCATGGAGAGAGAGAGGGAGAGAGGGAGTGAGTGTGTGTGTGTGTGAGAGAGAGAGAGAGAGAGAGAGAGAGAGAGAGAGAGAGAGAGAGAGAGAGAGAGAGATCCGCGTCAATTACAGCAGGTAGAATAGTTCAGGCAGGATTAGAAAACACGGTGGATCTGGTTGATTTTGGTCATAATGTACGATGTGCTGGATTTTGTTCTTATATGTGCTGTGCTTTACAGTGAAACGTAAATGTGACGTATCGGCTTCGGCACTATTCAGTTCAAATAAAGACCAGACAGGGACAGGAAAAAGAGTTTCGCTGTTGTTTTACACGCAAAACTACCGGGGTTGTCACGTGAGCTTGCAATCCTGGCGTAAACTGATGGAGACGCCTCGCTCGGAAAATGCGCTTCAAAGTGCGCACGCACTGCAGACGCGCCGAAGATGCTGGGAGATGCTGCTGGCAAAACGTCGGCATCACACACACACACACACACACACACACACACACACACACACACACACACACACACACACACACACACACACACACACCAATTATCCCTAACCTATGCGCTGGAAAACACAAAACTATACAGCAAAACATCTTAACGTAAACACACTTTTATTGATAAAATCAAACATAAGCAGATATAACCTAAACAATTTTAAACCATGAGTTTTCTGTGCAATGATGAGCATAAATGCACATGGGAACATGTTGACCCATTTAATCCTCTTTCTTTCTTTATCATTGGACTACAAATATATTTAGAATGAATATGTTTTCCTGTTTTATAGGAGGTGGATCTTTTTGACTTGCTCATTTTAAAAGTAGCTTGCATGTTGAAAAGGTGTGAGCACCCCTGATCTATGCCCTTTTCCAAGTCCCACAATCACTTTCACTGTCATCTGCCTGATTACACCCATGCCATTTTCAGAAGAAAATTGCACAAACAGAATACATTCAAAAAATGTATCATACACATAGTTATCAAGTCAAGTTATTTATTTATTGTCATTGTTGAACAAAGTTAACAACAAAATTTGTTTGGAGCATCCCCATAACCACTGGCATCAGTACCCATAAAATAATCATAAATAAGTGAGAAAAAAAAACAAAACAAAAAATATAATTTATGTACAGAAATTATTTGGTCATTCATTTTTTGCAATTCATAGTCATTCCCAACAGACATAACAGACACAAAAATTCAATGCATCACACGTGGTTCAGACACAGCTTGCCTGTGATTGTACATTTGGCCAGTAGGTGGTTTCGTGTGCACATGAAGCTTCGAGAAATGAACCGTTTCTCGAACCAGTTGGCTCAAGTGGTTCAATGCCTCATGAGGCTTCACCTCACCATCACTACAGTCACTGCATCCTGAATCAGTCACACTCACAGTCGCACACCACCTCTGCTTTGTTCTGGACTGTGGAATGGGCAATATTAATTTAATCTAATTACATTCTGTTTTATTACTTTATGTCTATTTTAATGCTCTTTATTGGTGCTGAATGGAAGTGTGGTTGTTGTTTTATGAGCTAATGGATAGACAAGTGGCCTATAACATAAGACGCTTAAATGAAGTGAATAGGATATGTCCACAATGTCAAGAAAGGAAGCAGGGTGTCTTTAAAATCAATAACATTTGAATAAGTATTAAAAGTTGAGTTGATGTTATACTTGTATTGACATTATGAGTAATTTATACAACTTTTCCCAGGAACTTTTCCCAATGATGAGGTTGAGGGCCCATCATCTGCAATTCAGCATTCTGCAGGTAGTCAACACCAAAACAAGCGTATTCAGCTGTCATAATCCTGTTTGTAAATAATACATATAAACTGTGTACTTGTAATATAAGTCAAACTTTGGTAACTTGAATATAATTCTCACAAAGGGATTTTTCATGTGTATGCACTTTGTATCTGTTATGAATTAAAAAAAAAAAAAACATTCATAACTAAACTCAGTTGTTGGTTTCCATCTCTATAAGTTAACAAAGATACATAGATACCTATGAAACACTTGTTTATCTTGCTGAAACTAATACTAGGTTACTAGTACTAGATACACCAGTATACTCTCCCGGAGCACAGATCAACCCACTCAAACAAACAAAAAGCATTTTACTCAGTCAGATAAGATTACTAAATGCTGGATGATACACTGTTTTGTGCATTATTTGGGTAAATAAAATAGTTCTATTATTCATACCTCCGCCTACCATTTATTATACCTAAGGCATAGGGCATTTAAAAAAACAAAACAAATGTCATTCCGGTGTGCCACCCGTCTGTGCCCCGAGCTTGCCCCCCCAAGAAAAAAATTCTAGGACCGCCCCTGTTTCCAACACTGTGGATGCTCGGTTGTTTATTGCAGCAGACAGATAAACAATTAAACGGCTAAAGCCATCTATTCCACCGTGAATGACAAATCTCCAGCTTTTGGTAAAAAAAGGGAGAGAAGATGGAAAGAGAAATCTAAAATATATAAGGCATCAGATAGCTAATTGAAAAAGGTTCATGCACAGCTTATTTGACACAAAAAAGGTATGGTACAAAGATGAAAAGATTTGGAGTGGGTAGAAAATCTCAATGTTTCATTTGTTCAAGTATTTAAAAACAGTTTTGAAAAATACCGTATTAATTTGTGGTTTCCATCTATGTGCCACATTGCATTTGGTGCAGGAACAGAATACTGCCTCCGTCTTAGTGTGCGATTGGCCAAGGCTCGCACTTCAGTCCCAATTGGGTCCACTCTTCTTAAGGAATCACGTACTCTTTGAACTACAACAACAGCAACAAAAAAAAAGAAAGACAAACTACATAAAATATTAAAGGCACAAATCCGTGTTAACACAGATAATGCTGACAAAAGGTATGATTTCATTTATTAAATACCCCCCCTTTCTTTTTTTAAATATACCGCCATTCTTTTTTTAATCATCCATGTAAGCACTTTTAGCTACATTTTGTACGGAAAGCGTTATACAAATAAAGCTAATTATATTTGTTTGTTTCGGTTAAACTTACTTTGCACTCGTAATCCCCTGGCATGAAGGAATGCTCTCATCATTCTGTACCCTGTGTTTGGGTGACTGAGTTGGATTTCTGCAATGACGGCATCCAGCTCTTCATCACAAAGCGCTGAATACATGTCCGACATTCTAAACAAACAAAGAATAATTCCTGAAATTTTACTTGGCAAGAGCCAAAACATATAATAATAATAATAATAATAATAATAATAATAATAATAATAATAATAATAATAATAATAATAAACTTTTATTTGTACAGCGCTAAATCACAACCAAAGGCGTCTCAAAGCGCTTTATACAATCGTATAATATATGATATATGATATATTATATTATATATTATATACTGATATATGATTAAAAGCGTCCATTTTCACTGCAACCATTTTGACGTGTATTTGTTGTATCATTAGTGTTATTAGGTACAAGTGTTGCTACGTTCATTGCAAGGTTAACAACGTCATTTGCGTCAATAGATATGGAAAACAACTACACTTAAGTTTAAAAGAAATGTGCACGATTTGTAAATGGCAATTTCTTAATATTATTATTATTATTATTATTATTATTATTATTATTATTATTATTGTTATTATTATTATTATTATTATTATTATTATTGTTAGTGTTCTGTTAAGGTGAAACAACAAAGAAGCCTTTAAGTCTAAATTGTTTAATAAATAGGTTAAGAGCAGTTGGTCTAAGTATGAAAGTCATTTCATTTATTTGTTGCATTAAGAGAAGCATTTATAGAGCGTCGTTGCCACCTACTGGCATCTTTCGGTAGTATTTCTGTTGTAATTTTGAAGCGAACTTTATACCGGAAGTAAGACACGGGAAACACACTGCCAGCGTTTTCTGATGAGCACCCGTTCCTGTAAACCAGTGTTTGTGTGCCGCGAGATATTGTCAGGTGTGCCGTGGGAAATTATCCCATTTGTGTGCATGTGCAGTCTAGCGCCTGGCAGAGTAATCATGTAGTACTCTTCCATACCAGTAGGTGGCAGCAGCAGGTAGCTAATTGCCTTGCGCTTGGAGACAAGCGAATTAGTGACGCATGGCTGCAGCGACAGGTGTGTGGATTGTGGATAGCGGGACGACGGTTGAAAGTGATGGATAAGTTTTTGAAGAGGAAAAATGCTGACTCTGAACTGGACCCTGGACAAAATTCGGACCCAGATGAAGGCCCTAGTATGAGTGGAGGCAAAGACGGTGACGTCGAGCAAAGTTTCTGGCGTGAGGCAATACAATGAAAGCTATCTTTCATTTGGATTTACTTTTACCGGAGATGCAACGGCACCGACTCCGTTGTGCTTGGTATGTGGTGAAAAGCTCTCCAACAGTGCTATGGTCCCAAGTAAGCTTAAACGTCATCTCCAAACGAAACAGCCCTCAGTTCAAAAGAAAAATGTGGAGTATTTTGTTCGCCTGCGTGAACACACGGAGAAACAGGCAACTTTCATGAGAAAAACCGCAAAAGTAAACGAGAGAGCCCTTAAAGCTAGCTACCACGTCGCTGAACTAGGGTCGCCACCTACCAGAGTTACAAATCCGGGACCTCTGGGGGGTGTGTCTCAAGTCTGTCATGGGGGGGGGGGGGGGGGGGGGGTGTCACCGAAATATACGGGACACAAAGTGAAGTGCGTCCTGTATCAGTTCATTACGGGACAGGTTTTTTAGTTGCCAAGTACGGGACAATCGCGTATCGTACGGGAGTAGACCACAGGCAGAAATCAAATGAGGTTTTGTCATTTTCCCTTAAAAAACGGGACAAATTGTGTCCCGGGAGAGATTTTATTTTTCCCGGGACAGGTGGTGAAAAAAGAGAACAATTCTGGGAAAAACGGGACGGGTGGCAACACTACGCTGAACTTGTGGCTAAATCAAAAAAGTCCCACACTGTGGCAGAGCAATTAATACTTCCCGCCTGCAAAGCCATTGTAAATGAGACGCTCGGACCCGAAGCGGCTAAAGAAATAGCCAAAGTCCCTCTCTCAGATAACACAATCTCCAGACGTATTAATGAGATGTCTGCAGACATCGAAAGTGTGGTTTTGGAGAAGATCCCTATCAGTAAGAAATCTGCCTTGCAACTTGATGAGTCTACTGATATAAGTGTTGTTGCAGATTCTGAAGTGGACATTTCACTTTGATTTTCAGAGTGATGACACCCTGGAAAAACTCTCCATCATTATAAACTCTCCATCATTTATGCTCTATTCAGGTTGGAGTATTGCAGGTTGTCAAAGCTCAGCTGTGATTGGCTGCTCTCAGCTCTGAAGTCCAACCCCTCCCACCTCAGACACCTGGACCTGAGTGAGAACCTGCTGCAGGATTCAGGAGTGAAGCCACTAATGGATCTTGTCCACAGCAGAGACTATCAACTGGAGAGTGTGAGGTCAGTACTGGTTTGGAACCATTGGATGATGGTTCCAGCACCAAAGCCAGTTGATCCCACAGCAGAGGTCCAGTGTTCCCAGTCACAGTGTGAGAGGAGGATGGTGACGTCCAGCTGCTCCTCATTCATCCAACATCTGCTGCCAAACTGCTTCTTCTCTCAGTTCACCACCCAATTATTGATCAGTTCATCTTCATCAGGCCTCAGTATCAGTCCAACACTCCATGGTCACATGACCTTCACATGTTCCACACTAGACATGTGACTGAGAGTCTGCTTCTTCTCACCAGTCACTCCACCATCTCCATCAACAGTCAGCGTCTCTGTGATGATGCGTTCAAGGACCCTGAGTCCTGACTCCTGCTGTCTCTTCTTCTCTCTACAGGTGGAGGTGAGGGAGGATGAGGAGGAGACTGAAGAGGAGCGCTCCATCTAGTGGTGGCTGACAGAACTACAACAAGTGGAGCCAAACAGCAAGCTGTGTGTCACGACTAGTGATGGTGAGGTGAAGCCTCATGAGGCATTGAACCACTTGAGCCAACTGGTTCGAAGCTTCATGTGCACACGAAACCACCTACTGGCCAAATGTACAATCACAGGCAAGCTGTGTCTGAACCACGTGTGATGCATTGAATTTTTGTGTCTGTTATGTCTGTTGGGAATGACTATGAATTGCAAAAAATTAATGACCAAATAATTTCTGTACATAAATTATATATATATATTTTTTTGTTTTGTTTTTCTCGCTTATTTATGATTATTTTTATGGGTACTGATGCCAGTGGTTATGGGGATGCTCCAAACAAATTTTGTTGTTAACTTTGTTCAACAATGACAATAAATAAATAACTTGACTTGAATGGTCAAATAATAAAAATAAGAAGAAAGAACTATATAATGCAACAACTACTTCATTTTTTTTTTATACATATACATATATATATATATATATATATATATATATATATATATATATATATATATATATATATATATATATATATATATATATGGGTCCACTTTACTGCTGCAGCTGGCCATTTTCCTTTTACTCCATCCGT
The DNA here is from genome assembly GCF_046127955.1 of Nelusetta ayraudi. Classification (NCBI taxonomy): domain Eukaryota; kingdom Metazoa; phylum Chordata; class Actinopteri; order Tetraodontiformes; family Monacanthidae; genus Nelusetta; species Nelusetta ayraudi. Next base: position 96,776 of record NW_027466258.1, read on the forward strand.
CAAGAGAGCACTTCCATTAGGAAATAGTCAACATGAAATTTCGTCTTCTACTGACACCTGCTGGTCAAATTGAATATTTGCAAATATTGTGAAGAAGTTGTCATCTAATTCTAATCCTAAACAATATGGCCATTCGAAGTGAAGTATTAAGACAATTAATCAGGTTTGTACTGCTTGATTAAACACATTCATCCCGTTCCAGTGCACTAAAACCCACTCCCTCCAGGACCGTGTCAGCGAAGCCAAAACTTCCTTGAGTGACGCTGTTTCCCAGCATGCAATGCGAACTAGCGATTCACAGTACTATTTCATCACAAACATGGATGTAAAAAATAAAAAGGGACGAAAAATGAAACTTCAGGAACACCAACCAATACAATGCAATACAAGCAGAACTGGGCCAAAGTTTTATATTACGTACACCATAATACAGCCTTCTGGTGGACAAGCCATACTATTTAATCCGTGTCCTCCTATGGTACTTCCGTGGGAGGAAGCTCATCGTAGAGGTCACGTGCTGTGTGCTCGTCACTCCACCACACCAATCACGGTTGAGTGAGTTAGTCAACGGAGAATTCGTAACAGGAGAAGCTTCCTGGAAATAATGCGCTACAAGTGGATGTGACCCTCACTGAACCCAATTCAGACGACTCTCCCTCTACTTTTTTTGTTTTGTATGAGCATTAAAAAAACAAAACAACAATAATAATATGGATTTTGACCATGTATGTTTTGGAGTTCATTGAAAGAGGTTAATAAAAAAAAGGGGGTGAGCTGCCATTTTCTTTGTCCCCTCTTTTCTCCTGTTTATTAAGTATGTAGGGAGGTTAGCCTTTCTGTATTTGGCTTCTCTTTCTTTCTTTAGTTAGTTCTTAAGGTGAGCAAGTTGGAGTTTGGTTTATTATTTTGGCCTGGGCCCACCCTGAAGCCTTTGCTGCCCACCGGTTAAGTTGTTTTGTTTATTTCATTTACTGATTCATAAATGTTTTTTGTTGAAACTGCCAACTGCCGTGAGAAATTAATGAGGCTTGGGAGTGGGGGAAGGTGTCCCACACGTTGCGTCTCGGTCCCCCTAGACGGGACGTAACACAGAGTTTTCACCGTGACAGCAGGTTGAGCTCCTACCGTTTTACAAGTGACGTCGTCACGTTAGCCTGTTCCATCCCTGCTAAATTCTTTAAAGAACTACCGTTAGTAAACTTTTAAATTATAATACACTCTACACTAATTGTAATTTCCTGCCCGTGGTTCAATATTGCAACAGTTGACGGCTCATATCAGCAGATAAGCAGCAACAATCTGGGCATTGCGGGTGATTCATAAATATGTCATTTCTTATTAATTAGCCCATAAGTGTTGTACACCAGTGTGACACCAAATGCTTGTTGCTGACAGCAGTGAAGAAATGACACTCTAGTGGTTCTGCACATTAGTATAAATAGAGTGATTCTCTATCATTACATCACAGGACGGCGGCACTCTGACAGATTCCATGAACCTGGACACTGATGATCCAGACTCCGGTCCAGATGAGCCAAGAGGCCACAGTGGAAACGGGTCAGAACATGGACTGGCTGCTGAAAGGATCCAGGTAGGTGGCGCTGTCATCCTAAGTTGTGTGGTGTGGAGGATCAGGGCCAAAGTTCCAGATGCTCACAGATGTGACTGTGGATTCAGGAGGAGTGTTTGAAGGCTGGACTCCCAACAGTGATTGGCTGCTGAGGACCTCTCAATCACAATCAGGTTTTTTAGTGGCTGTGAGATTGAAAGTGAGATTGCATTGTCCAGGTAGGAGGACAGCAGTCAGCCATGTTTCACCTCCAGTCAACACGCAGTGGTTCACATGAAGGTCCAAGAGGCCTACAGACCTACACTGAGTCTGGACGTGGCAGTACAGTTGGATCATTGTCTTTGTTGTGTTGTTTGGTCATTGTGATCCAATGTAATGTGAGAGAAGGACGAGTGCAGTTATATTGGAGTGAGTTATTTTTAGTGTAATAGAAGTTATAATGCAGAGTCTGTTTTTATGAAATGTTCTATCACCTGGCAACCATCCATCCATCCATCCATCCATCCATCTTCTACTGCCGTATCCGGAGTCAGGTCTCTGGGGCAGCAGCCTCAGCAGAGACCCCCAGACTTCCCTGGACCCAGTCACCTCCTCCAGCTCCTCCAGTGGGACCCCAAGGCTTCCCAGTCCAGCCCAGAGACCTGGTCCCTCCAGCAGGGTCTCCTCCTGGTGGGACATGCCTGGAACACCTCCCCAGGGAGGCGTCCCAAACAAGACCCCGAGATGCTGGAACTCCTCCCCCTGAGGCAGGGCCTCCCCACCGACCCAGAGAGGGCAAACCACCTCATATCCAGCATTGATTTATCTGTTGGTGATTAATTATAATGTATCATTTATTTTATTTAAATTATATTTGAACTGAATTGGATTTGTTTGTAAAAGTGAGATTTATTTTCATTGATTCATGTGGTTTATGTTGAGACCGAGTGGAGAAGTGGGTATGGCCTACAGAAGGTTTGAGTACACAAGTTATTCAGATATGGAGAATCCCCATGGCAGGACTTCAGGAGATATATAATCAAAGTGTTAAAGCAGCAGAAATGAAACGTCAGTTGAGGTCAAGGTCACACAGGTCAGAGGTTGTGATGGCTTTTATTGTCAGAATATTGAATCATTGAAATATAATGTTTGAGCTAGTAACAAAGTTAGGATGATATAACATAATCACAAAAAATAAATGATCTGGTTTCCTTCTGATTCATTGACGTCCTTCTGAAATCTCCACACAAACATCTGGCAAGCATCAAAACCATGAATTATTTTGAGGGAAACTTCTTTTGTCTTACTTATGATTCAATAATGATTTGAGTTCCCATCACAGGTGTTGTGAATCACTTTATCTTTTCCACATGATTTCCTTATTTAAGATCATGAAGCAGAAATAAAGTCTCTTGAAAAGTATTTTTCACCTCCAAAATGAAGATGTTATAGAACTCTGAAGTGAGAGCAGACCAGTGTGTTGTTGATGTGTGGAACCTTCATGCTGAGATGTTCCAGCCGTGGATGATGAGAGCAGAAGCAGTGGTTGTGTTGCTGCTGCCTTCACTGAGCAGCTGCTCCAAGTCCTGCTTCTTCCACTGAGGATTCAGCTCCACCAGTGGCTTCTGGGACGTCTCTCCCAGTAACCACAGCAGCTTGTAGGGAGAAGCAGTCCGCCAGCCACCAGGCTGCACTGGGGTCAAAGGTCGTGACACGCCCACACAGTGTTGGTGCGTGCAGCTTGCTGTTTGGCTCCATTGGTTGTAGTTCTGTAAGCCACCAGTAGATGGAGCGCTCTTCTTCACTCTCCTCATCCTCACCACCACCTGCAAAGATAAGAAGAGACAGCAGGAGTCAGGACTCACGGTCCTTGAACGCATCATCACAGAGTTGATGGAGATGATGGAGTGACTGGTGAGAAGAAGCAGACTCTCAGTCACATGTCAAGTGTGGAACATCAGAAGGTCATGTGACCATGGAGTGTTGGACTGATACTGAGGCCTGATGAAGATGAACTGATCAATAATTGGGTGGTGAACTGAGAGAAGAAGCAGTTTGGCAGCAGATGTTGGATGAATGAGGAGCAGCTGGACGTCACCATCCTCCTCTCACACTGTGACTGGGAACACTGGACCTCTGCTGTGGGATCAACTGGCTTTGGTGCTGGAACCATCATCCAATGGTTCCAAACCAGTACTAACCTCACACTCTCCAGTTGATGGTCACTGCTGTAGACAAGATCCATCAGTGGCTTCACTGATGATTCCTTCAGCTGGTTCCTACTCAGGTCCAGCTCTCTGAGGTGGGAGGGGTTGGACTTCAGAGCTGAGAGCAGCCAATCACAGCTGAGCTCTGACAAACTGCAGTCAATCAACCTGAATAGAGAATAAATGATGGAGAGTTTATAATGATGGAGAGTTTTTCCAGGGGGTCATCACTCTGAAAATCAAAGTGAAATGTTGACTTCAGAATCTGACACTACAGAAAATGTCACCTTGAAATTAAATCCTCAGTCCAAAACTAATGTGTGTTGAAATGATGTTTGGTCACATGACCACTGATGAACAGAATGAAGTTTTCATATTTCTGGATGTCATTTTGATATGAATCAACCTTCAGTTCAATGTTTATTCAACATGTGTGATGAACTGTGTTTGGTGCTGAAACCATCATCCACTGGTTCCAAACCAGTACTGACCTCAGAGTTTACAGTTTACAGTCTGGACTCTGCAGAAAACCACTCAGTTCCTTCACTGATGAATCCTGCAGCTGGTTCCAACTCAGGTGCAGCTCTCTGAGGTGGGAGGGGTTGGACTTCAGAGCTGAGAGCAGCCAATCACAACTGAGCTCTGACAAACTGCACCCCTCCAACCTGAATAGAGAATAAATGATGGAGAGTTTATAATGATGGAGAGTTTTTCCAGGGTGTCATCACTCTGAAAATCAAAGTGAAATCGACTTCAGAATCTGACACTACAGAATAAAATGGGAGAGGGAGGGCGAGCGAACGAGTGCTACACTGTGGAGTCCATTACTGGCTCTTGATGATGTTGCTGTCTGGGCCCCCTTGCACCAAAGTAGGATTGCGTCATCCAAGATGAGTCACTAAGCCTTCAGCGTTCAACCAATCCACAACATGTGTGTCCAGGCTTCATGGGTCGCACTAAAAGCCATCCAGGATGAGAAGACACGGATCCATCAAGCCAGGTGAAAGCTATCCTGGATCAGTGCGCAATGCTCGCGGCTTCATTCCATAGACCCCGGTTATGGAGCTGGGATTGACAGATTGGCCATCTTTGACCTCCTCAGAAGCCTCCATGAGGATTTGCGCCTGGGACGGGGATTCAGACTCTCTACCGTCCAGTGTCACAACAACAACCTCATGTTACTCTTTGATGTGTCTTTATGTTTCTATAATAATAATAATAATAACAATAAACTTTATTTATATAGCACTGCTCATACACAACATGTGCAACCCACAGTGCTTAACAAAATAAAACAAAACAAAACAAAGAAAGGTAATAATAATAATAAGAAGAACAACAATCATAATAATAACAATGAGAAAAAATAAAAAGCTCCACTGCCCCTCCCCCCACCCCATACGGACCCACCCCTCCCCACCAACGCACGCCCACCCCCATATTCACACAGACATTAGATAAAACGGCTTGGCACTGAAGAATCTGATGAGGAAAGGCCACTATGGGGAGCCGTCCATACAAGGGGGCATCATGGCCTGCAGCGCCCCTATGGGCAGACCAGGCGTAGCTCCCACCATGGAGGGCCCCCCATGAGGAAACACTGGCACTAAAAGTATAAAAGGGAGAATAATCATAATGAGAAATCTGTTGGTGTCTGTACGTCCTGATTAAAATTTGTATTGGTTAAAAGATTGAAGGTAGAGAAAAGAAATCAAGGGTTTTTGCTATTGTTTGTGATGAGGTTGGAGAAATGGGTTATTCTTGCCTGTTTGACAGTTTTATTGTAAGATTTGAGTAGATGACGAAATGTCTCATAATGGACAGTGTTACGAGAGTCAACCACTAGATGGCAGCCAAGTTCCATGCAATATGCAGAGACATCGAGTGCGAGTTGATGACGTTGGCTTCCGGGTGTTTTACCTGATGAGCACTGTTATAACCATAGATATATACAGAAGGCGAGATGTCTTATCCGCGCTGCTGGCCAATGGAATCGAACGTCCGCACTGGCGGCCATCTTGCCACAGTCACCTCGCTCCGCCCCTCTCACTCATAACTATGTATTCTTATTGTGCATGTTCTTTTAAATAGCCCTAAATTGCTCTATTTTCAACCGAATTTCGAGTGGTTTGGTTTGTTATAAAGGTTATAAGCATAGTTATGATACTGCATACTTATTAATGATTTATAACCATATGCTTTCATGTGAAAATAGCAAACACACGCACACACCCGTATTTAATAAAAACATATATGCTAAACGCTAAACTAAACAAACCAGCACTAAATCGTAACATTAATCAAACAGCTCCAACAATAGCTTACAGATGAAATGTGATCCTACAAGCTTTTGTTTGTGGACAGCGACGATTGCTGCATCCATAAGCGGCACAGAAGTTCGGCATTTTTTCAGTCACCGATTTCCTGTAGAAACCATAATGCATGATGCTGTAGCAAAGCAATCCAATTGTAAATCATTTGCGAATTAAGTTAAATTATATAGAAAAAAAGCTATTCTGTCTCTCCATATGTCAAATTGCTTGTTTTATTTACACCTACCAATCCTAATCCCTTTTATCACAACAAGAAAAAAGACGGCCTGTAATCTCAGGTTGTCACCGTTCGACTCTGAATCAAACAGGTGGGGGATGAGATATCAGCAGCTCTAGTTCATTGATCACCGTGTCTCTGCTGCATGAACTGATGAGACTGCGTTCATGCAGCAGCAACGTTATAGGAAACGCACCTCAGCGAATAACTACAACCGACACCACAAATATTGTATGTGAACAAAATACTAGTTTGTCCTGAAATAGCTGTTGGCTAAACTTAACTTAAGAAATGAAAATCTTAGTGGTCTCAGTCGTATTAACTTGTGCAGCTGCCATAGCACCGTTGTGTTTTTTTTCTCATAGAAAGCTGCACTCTCAACATGTTCAACCATCCAGAATTATTGCTACGTTATGAACGTTTGTAAGAAAGCAAACCGTGTGCAAAGCCGTCATGTTTTCAGCGAGATCAGAGTGTTAATGTTTGTTCAGATCACTCACGTTCCCTCACATTCACTACATCAGACCGTGACTGCCTGACTGTGGAAAGATGGCGGCCAGTGCGGACGTTTGATTCTGCGCCGTGAGACATCTAGCCTTCTGTATATATCTATGGTTATAACTAGCGGCCATACAATAAAAGTAGCGTATCTACAAAGATTGCCTGACTGTATAAAAGAAGCGGAAACTTAATGCCGCGGCTGAAGACAGAACAACAAGGCGCTATAAAGGCTGGACGTTTTTTCAATGGAGCTAAACTGCTAAGCTAATACCTGAAGTACCATGGGTTTTTCGATTCCTGTACCAGACGCAATGGACATGAAGGGCGACGTATATAACAACTGGACATTCTTTAGAGCACAATGGGAAAACTATGAGATAACAATGCAAGATAACAACTATATATATATATACATATATATACAAATGTGTATATATATATATATATATATATATATATATATACATATATATATTATGAATCAATTTCTTCTTTTTATCTGCATATTCACATGAACTTTACCTCTTTACTACTATTATTTCTGACCCTAACATTTTCAGCAATGATTTTGGCAATGGTTTATTATTTATTTATTATTAATTATTTATTTAATGTTAGACAGAGGAACAAATTTCGTTTAACATGAACAATATATCAAGGTAACCTTGATATATTGGTAGGGCGGAGCAAGAAGGAACAGCAACACATGAAATGAAGTTCGTTTCAGTTTTATCTAGAAATAGATGCTTTATTAATCCCCCAGAGGGGGAAATTTGTGTTCAGTAGCCAACATACATAAAAGGACATACGAAAACACAGAGTCATAAAACAAAGTAAAAGTTACCAACGTTTGAATAAATAAATAATAAAAGTGTACAAATACAGAAAATCTCAAGGCGCACACTTGCTAGGTCATTAACCTTTTGCATGGCTGCAGTACAACCAGTGTGCCAGCAGATGACCCCCACGTTCTTAATGAATGAAGCTTCGAGTAATGAACCAATTTTCAACACAATAGTCCAAAAGGGTTCAAAGCCTCATGAAGCCTCGTTTGGACATCACTAGACACAACGGCTTCCACTGTCATTGAATGCTGCAAGCGTCAGTTTAACCGGCATGGAATACCAAATATTGTCATCACAGACAACGGACAACCGTTCTCCAGCATGGACTTTCAAACTTTTTCAACAGTATGGGACTTCAAACACCTCACATCCTCACCATACCACAGCCAGAGTAATGGTAAAGCTGAGTCGGCTGTCAAAATTGCCAAGACCCTGCTGAGAAAGGCAGTGCATGCTGGTGATGACAGATGGAGGGCCGTACTAGCACGGAGGAACACTTCCACAGAGGGACTCAATAGCTCTCCTGTTCAGCGACTCCAGTCCAGACGCACACGCACATTGTTACCCTCTCATCCACCTCTGCTGAAGCCGGCTGTGATACAGGGGGTACTTCCTTGTAAGCTGGCACGGGTCACTGCATCGAAGTGGTGATATGACCAACATGCTCACGACAAGCCCATGATAATGCAAGGCGACACAGTTTGGGTCTTCCTACAACCAAATGGGCCCTCTCGCTCCTGGTCACTGGGGATTTGCACCAACCAATTGCGTGACAGGTCATATGAAGTGGTTGTACAGGACAAGGTATACAGGCGCAACAGGAGGCACATTCGACCGGTGGATGAAACTCTCATCATGCAATCTGATAGTCCCCTGGTGGAAGATGACTGGGACAACAGTCAAACACACAGCAGACTCGAGCACATAGTTGGTGACAGGAGGGAAGGGGCTTCAGAACTAGAACGGGCTCCAGTGTTGACTGATGTGCCAAGTGTCCCCCAATCTGGACATTTAGGCCTCAAGCAGACCAGAACCAGATCCAACATAAAACCTCCTGAGAGGTACCGCAAAGACTTTGTTGTTTAAACTTTCTGAAGAAGGAATGTCATCTCTTGTTTATTTCTGTGCCACTTTGTTCATGTGGACTGTTCATTTTTTTCTAATGTTTAGGAGAGTGAACTAGTCATTTCTGTTTAACCTGTAGACAGCTATTGTTGTTGCTGGCCACGTAACTCTCATCCGGTCACTATTGTCCATTTTCAACTGCTTTCTTTCCATATGTTAAAGGAGATGTTACGAAAGTTAACCACTAGATGGCAGCCAAGTTCCATGCAATATGCAGAGACATCTAGTGCGAGTTGATGACGTTGGCTTCCGGGTGTTTTACCTGATGAGCACTGTTATAACTAGCGGCCATACAATAAAAGTAGTGTATCTACAAAGATTGCCTGACTGTATAAAATAAAGAACGAAACAAGGACAGGAGTTGGGGCCTCACCCCATCAACAACCACAGAATCAACGAGGCATACGTCCCTGTCACTGTCCCGCCACAAGGGGCGAAGCGTCAATGAATGGTAGTTCATGGTTGATGACCCTGCAGCTGACCCGTGGGCACCGAAAGAAGTGCGACAGGCAGCAATGCCAAGCAGGAAATGTCTCCTACCTGTACATTTACAGTAAGTGATAAAATAGCTATATTGCATTTATTTTTCAGTGTTTTAAGAGTCCTTTCATTAAAAAGCTAAATACCATGAAGACACATATTTTGTGGAAACACACCCACTTCCACATTCAGGTGGAGGTCCTCCACCCCCGCGAGATGTCCCGGTGTTGAAACTGTAGGAGGCGGCGACTCTCACTGGAAGTGTCGGGACCGTTCTTCGCTGTAGGGGAGCGCTCCTCGTGGAGCAACTCTACTTCCGGTGTAGGGAATGCGTTATGCAGCGTTTTTTCTTTTGCATGTGTTTTCTTGCTTTGCATCGCTCTTCTGATGAAGTGAATGTTTTTATGTCCTGCAGCGTGTTGTTTTTTTGTTTTGTTTTTTTTGCGTTTGCACCACGATCCTCTTTTTGTACCGTTGTAAACTTGTATTTGTGTTTGTGACTTTGCGTCGTTTCCGTGCTCAAATACGCGATTGTCCCGTATTTGGCAACTAAAAAAGCTGTCCCGTAATGAACTGAGACGGGACGCACTTGACTTTGTCTCCACTCCGTCGCCCCGGCAACCCCAGTGTCCACGCTGAGAACTCTGTCCTCCGCAGTTCTTGGCATTTCGGCTCGCAATCCCAGAGGTGGGCAATGGGCATTCATTGCTGAATGTTTAACCCCCCCCCCCCCTCCTCTGGTTGTGGTTTATTTGGTGTAGACAACTGAGTTTGTCTGTTTTTGTTGTTGGCGTCACCACTTTCTTTGGTTGCTTTTGTTTTCTTGGTAAAATTTTGGTGAAACTTTGGGTTTTCTATTGAGTAGTTTGATTTCCTTTTTAGTTCATTACTATTTTGTTCCCCAGTGATCGTTACCTTTTGTTTTGTGTGTGTGTGAAGACTAAAGAAAATTTTTCTTTTGTTTGAACTGTTTAACGCTTGCCTGAGTGTCTCAATGTATTAGTGTATTCATTGTGTTCTCTTTTCTTTTGGACAGGAGTTGGTGTAGCGTGCGGCAGACTGCGTCGGTGGTTCCCCTTCACTTTGCTTTATTTTGCACAGCACGAGGGAAATTTTGCTTTGTAGTGATTCCCTTCGCTTTGTTTATTCCCTTTTTTCAGTTTTTCTTTGTTTTTTCTTTAGCCTTTCCGCTCGGCTACGTCCAGCCCTGCTCCCCTTATTTTCTTATGATGTTGAACAATCTTTTTGGTATAGTACTTATTTTTTTTGACACTCACTCAGGCAGCTAAACCTGGTCTTATTGTTTTTTAAAAAAAGATTTTCCTTGGTGTGTTTAAAAAAGAGTCAACTATTTTAAATTGTGATTGAATAAAGCTGTTTCTTTGGAAGTCCGTCTCATCCTCTCAAATCTCAAAGCGTAACGAACCTGTGTAGCCCGAGGAATTTTTATTATAGTCTATTTCCTGGGGTGCAACTCCCCAGGTGGCGCTGTCAGGCAACATAATATATAACATATTATAGAATTATATAATCCCTATATATGAATTCACATGATCATGGGTGTTATGATCAATGCTCCCTCTAATTTTCCATGTGTCTGGGCATCCAGACAAGCTCCTTGAGCACACTGAGGACCACTGTGGGCAACATCAGATGTGCACGCTGTGGCCACACACCAGTATCACACCTGTTCAAAACCTTGGATCATAGCAAGTTACATGGCTTATTAAAAGAATCAAATTCCAGCAGCAATTTTCATGAGTTTACTTTGAATAGAAGTGATTTGGCCCACTTCAAATGAAAAAGAGCAAAATCTTGTTGTTGATGAGATGTGTAGTGGGTTATATGTGAGAGTCCTGCTTTAACCATAGGAAGAGTCCTGCTTTGGCCTGGCTGAGGGTCATGTTGCGTCAATGTGCAATGGCATGCGCGTGATAGATTGAAAAATAAGCCGAAGTGATAGCTCTTCTCTGAATAGACAAGTTAAGCCAGTGTGCTGCAGTTAGCCAGTGAAAATAGAGCGGAGTGGCACCTCTTCACTTTGTTACGCAATCTATGTCAGCGCGGTGCTGCAGCCTGGAAACTTTCTCTGCCTTTTGGACTCATACGGTGCAGCTGGAAGAAAAAAAAAACATCATTCCGAAGGCGTAGCGGTACGCCGCCTAATAAAAGCTCTAAAATTATTAATTAATACGTTTCTGTTGAATTTTATTTTATGTGCTACATAGATTTCCTTGTGCGCTGAGAATGTGCAAGTAGTGCGCGATTGCGCAAGCAAGCAGCTTAGAGGGAACAAACATCCAGCAGGTGGACAACAGTCACCAGGAGCACCAACAGGAAGTGGCGTACAGGCCCCGCCCACCCTGTGATTGACAGCTGGAGACACTGGGTAACAAACGTGAAGACAGAAGAAGAATCAAAGGTGAGAATTCAGCTCAGAGTCTCTCTGACGACTTCAGTCACACTTTCATCAACTCAGCTGAAGAACCTGAAGGAACATAAAGTCCAACATGTAGCGGCTGAGTGAAGGAGGTCTGGACTCTGTGGAGGAGCTCCATGGTTCCAGAGACGCTGTAGAAGGACAGAAGACCTGCTCTGTGGTCCAGGTACACTCCCACTCTGGAGGACCGAGGACCTGAGACACGAGTACTGATGTTGTTGTGACGAAACCAATATTCACCTGGGTAACAATATAAACTCCAGGATTTGTCATTTGCTGTGTCTCAATTCAGGTTCTGCACCCTTGAGACCGAGTGTCCTCCGTCTGAAAGAAGCGTTCTTAGAGTTCCCAGCCTAGAAGGACGGACCAAACCCCGCCTCCCCGGTAACCACTCGGGGCGGTCTAGCCTTCGGCGTATTTCCTCGTTTCGTCACCGCCGTTCCCTCCTGCTGGCCAACCCCGGAAGTGACGTTTTTATAGTATCACGCTAACCATTGGTTTGCCATCTAACGATGCCGTTGAATGTTCAAATAAATAAAATCCTACGTTAAAAACTGGATACTTTATGTGAAACGTCAATATTTAGATTTATATGTCGTGCCTTAACCAGTACATGCCGCTAATTTCAGCTGACTTCCCAGGATCCCACGATGGTTTGCAGCAGCACGCAAAGCAGCATGGGATACCCAAGTACGCGAAGGATAGTAGCGGTGTTTCCTTGGAATCGGCTAAAACGAGTGTGTATTTACGAGTGCGCATTTTGAGCGTCCTAAACACCCTCGGGAATTGGGACAAGCCTTCGCGCAGTGCGATGACGCAACTTCCTTTCAAAATGCGCACTTCAAGGATGCAGAACCTGAATTGAGACACAGCAATTGAATCCAAATCTACTTTCCTCTGACCTTCCTGCTCTGCCGATGTTCCTGTAGGCCACTGCTACACCAACCCCCTAAAATAAACCACAGAAGTCCCTCCCCCTTCTCCACTCAACCTCCCAGTAACATCGTCCAGTCACACCTTCTCTACTCAGGACCTGCTTCTTGTCAGTGAATCTGTCTGGATGATCACAATAAGACTGAACTTCCTCCATGAATGTCACTTTTCTGTTCTCCTCAGATAATAACAGACGTTTGTGCACTCTGCAGAACTTGCTGTATTTCATCTCTCAGCTTGGTCACAGCTGCTGCCACGTCCTCAAAGTATCTCAGAGGACGGATCTCCAGGCTGGAGGAGTCTGGAGACGGACTGAGTGCTGGCAGTGAGGAGAACCTGTGGAGAAACTGGCTGTGGTCCAGTGTGTGTGAGATCTTCTCCAGCTCAGCGTCTCTCCTCTTCAGCTCCATCATCTCCTGCTCCAGCTTCTTCTCAAGCTCTTTGACTCCACTCACTGCTGCCCCCTGTGTGGATCTGACCTGCTGCTGCACCTCAGAGCGTCTTTTCTCCAGCAGACGGATCATCTGGGTGAGGATCTTCTCGCTGTCCTTCACTGCTTTATCAGCAGAGCCGTTGATGGACTCCACCCCCTTCAGGTCTTCCTCTGTGTGCTGGATCTTCTGCTGGATCTTCTGCCTGGTCTCCTCCAACTCTCTCTGCCTCCCAGGCCTCTGTACTGCTGCTGACACTGTCTGATGACCTTTATGTTCATCCATACAGCATAAAGCACAGATGATCTTCTGATCAGTGCGGCAGAACATCTTCATCACCTCATCATGACGAGGGCAGATGTTCTCCTGGAGCTGCTGGCTGGGTTCCACCAGCTTGTGTCTCTGTAGGGGAGCAGCATCACGATGAGGCTGGAGGTGAGAGTCACAGTAGGAGGCCCGACAGACCAGACAGGACTTGAGGGCCTTCAGTTTCCTCCCAGTGCAGACATCACAGGCCACATCTCCAGCTCCAGCATAGCAGTGATCAGCAGGAGCATCTTGGAGTCCAGTCCCCCCCCCCGCAACGAAACTTGGCACGTTAACTTTGCCGACACGTTAGCGTAGCGCGACAGCGATAGCGTGCTTCCCCCCCCCCCGTCAACGTTAGCGCAATTTCCAACCAGCACTGCAGAGAGAAAGGCAATATCCAGGTGGAGTGAAAATACATCCCAGTGCCCACCATCACAGGCATATAGACGTAGATAAGATAAATTTACATAAAATACCAGAATGTTTGTCAATTTTTCATTAAAACATATTTTATTTATTTAGTTAGATAAAAATGTTTCCTCCCAGCACAATATGTATTTGTTAATTTAACTCACATTCCTGCCATCATCTTAACACAATTCAGTGTCACTTTTAAGTTGGAAAAGCATAATAATTAAATTACTTAAATGGCACATTTCAAGTAAAACTGTTGCTATTTAGTCTATTTGTGGTGGTATGTGAGTTATACTTCCCATAAAAAGACTTCCTTTTACATCAAGAATATTTAAATTTTTCATAGATGACTCCCAAAGAGACAGACATATTCTGTCAAGTTCTAACCTGAAGACCACTCTGTCTGGTCCAAAAAGAATTATATTGAATTGAGAGCAGCTGTTCTTATTTTCTCTTTTTTGAGAGAGATTTGCTCAGATTTTCAGTTGACCTGTTGATTTGATTTCTCTGATTAAAATTAAAACAAAGTCTGATATTTGGCAGCTTGTTTAATTCTTATACATAGGTATAAAATAATTTTTTTATAATAACATTCACGAGTTTTCGTTGTAAAAGTCATCATTTTCATATACACAAGTTGGACGTCTAAAAGTATCGGTATCTGTATTGGTATCGGGATACTAGCCTTGGTATCACCTGGTATCGTATCGAAAGGAAAAATAGTGGTATCGCACATCCCTACTTCCACACACACACACACACTATACTGTAAATGGCTGCAGTTTCCTTTACAAAAGTGCTACAGACATCATTCAAACATCCACGTGTTTGTCTCATCAAGACCTATATTTTACATTTGACAGCCACTTAAAAAAAAATGCAGGTCAAAAATATGCATCATTTGCATACACAGGCATATGATGATTAGACCTCTTCTGCCTCTTTGTCAACACACAAATGCCTGCAGTTTCCTTTAGAAAAGTGCTACAGACGTCATTCAAACACCTACGTGTTTGTCTCATCAAGGCCAATATTTTACATTTGACAGCATCCTCCAAAAAAAAAAATGGAGGTGAGAAATCTGCATCATTTGCATAGACTTCTTTCAGCAGATGTCACCGGGCGTCGGCAGAGGACGGGGGTCAATTGCGGGCGTCGACAGGGGTCAGGCGTCATCGGGGGTCATCGGGCATCGCGTCGGCCACGGCGGCTCAGTCCCCCAAACACTGCTTGCAGCTTTAATTTATTGTTTTGATTTAATTTAATTTATTAGTGTTAATGGCTGCTGAAAAAAGGGGATGAATAGTTCAAATTCGAGTTGAAAGTAAAATATACAAATGTTGGAAATACTAGTAATCATTACTATGTACAGTTATGCCCATCTGTTATCTTTGTTGGGCTTGAGTTTATGATTATTTTTTTTACCCTGTGCATCTTTTGTTTTGTTAGTAGTACTTGCCATTGCTCCAACACGAATAAACATGCTGCATCCCACTAGATGGCGCATTTGCCTTATTTACAAGCACCACGGTCATCGGAGCTGATTGCTGCCACTCTCAGCAGCATGCGTCTACTAAGGTCTACTAAGATTCCACAATCTATTACACCTCGCGAGCAAAACACTATAATACTAGGAAAAGAATCCTCTATATGTCAATAAATACAACAGATTGAGTATTCATTAAAAAAAAAATGCTTACTTTAAATAAGAAAATCCAACAAACCAACAAGTGCAACACTAAAAAGCAAACCAACAATTAAAATAATGTTTAACTGCCTTAGCTTCGTCCCACACTTATCAGCTTAGCTACTAAGAATAACACACATTATTCACCTGGACAGAAGGAGGTTCTGAGGAACGTGTTGGTCCTGGAGCTTCCTGGTCAGGATGTTCGGGAGATCCCTCGGGCTCAATGTCTGCAGCGCCAACATATTTTAGAATTGCTCCTGCAGAGACAAAGCTCATTAGATCATCAAGCAAAACAGATCAGAAGCGCATTTTCCTATTTTATTATTACAGTGATGTTGCAGTAATATAGGAAAATTAAAAATGTATTTGTTTTTAAATTAAACATTATGATTGCAGTGTCCCTTTAAAGCTTTTACCCAATTACAAAACTGTCACTTTTAAGAGTTTTTGGCATTTCTTTACACACTGTACTAGTTAAAGTAATAAAACTAAGATAAATGACCCACTACCACAATAGTCTAAAATAGTCAACACCATGCCAAATAAAGTATTTCCATAAAATATTTCTTTGAATTATAAAACAGTAGCACATTTCTAATGAAGGGCCTACAAAATACAAACTAAGCTTAGTAAATTCATCCTAAGTTAAGGCTAAAATAACATTAAGAGTCAAATATGTGAGAGACAACTTCCACTGAACAATAACAGGGGACTGACTACAACAACAACTACAACATGCCCTCCCTCCCGCCCTCCCTGTTAGAATGTGAATGAACGGGTGTGGAGTCAATCAGTCATTCCCATGGCAGGATAGGCCAACTTGACAGGATATGGTCAACTTTCATAAAACAAACAAAAACGCTGATTCATGACGAACAAATATTAGCCAGCCAGCTAACATTTATCCGACGCTAGCTAGCTGGCTAGCAGGACAAATAAACAAACTTGGGGGGGGACAACAGCGTTTCACCTCCACCTCTCCAGCCCACATCACAAACAAATAACTTACCTTTCCCCTTTGCAAGTTTTTCTTGATCAGTTTTCTTTTCCTTCCGTTTTTCCGCACCGCTGGGATAACTCCTTTCTGATGCCATTATGGTGTCTGTTTGTTTTTAATCCTCTCGCTAACGGGAACGAATGGTAGCTGTCAATCATTCACATCATACCTGTCGGCGTCGCCGGCCCTCCACGTCACAACCTGCGTGACAGTGCGGCAAGCCCCAGAGTCCAAGATGGCGTCCCATTCCTTTCAATGAAGTTGCTCACCCAGCGCATGGCTCCCAAAAACTTTTTGACTTCCGCATTGATGGGATAATAGAGCATGCGCAGTTGTGTCAGTGTGGAGACCGTCACAAAACGTACGAAATTCAACATGGAAATGAATGTATTTTTTACGGAACAACTGACGATTGTTGTTTGGAAATTTTGATGATGATGATGATGATGATGATGATGATGATGATGAATATTATTATTATATTAATAAAATAGTATTATTATAATAATATACTATTATTTGTGTATTAAACAAGTGAGCAATGTGCCACTGAATAATAAATGATAATTCTTTGAAGCAACTCTCTTTGGAAAGCAGACAAAGTAATGAAATGATTGGTCTATTTATTTCATCAGAACTAAAAAATAAAAAATAAAAACTCAACGATCTTGAAAGTTCCTCCCTTTCTCTTGCACCTGTCGACCGGTCAACTTTTGGCTTCTCTACAGTGTTCGAGAAAATGCCGACCTGTGCTGCAATTAACTGTGTCACCCGATCAACAGGCAAAGGGTGCAAAGGACCCACGTTATTTCGGTAAGAATGATTAATGAAATGACTGTAAGGAACTTTTATGCCGCTGACGTTTTTACGTACGTACGTCCGTGTGTGTGTAGCTAACACAAATTTGCAAATATTTTGTCGTCCTCATGGAATTAAACAGCACACCATGTTAATTTATCAGTGAGTGCTCTCTCTTTTCATGCAATTCATCACGCTTAACATGTAATGCTGAATCATGAAAGCTATGGAGCAAAAAATAATAATTACATAAACGACGAGTGAAATAAAATGTGTCATTCATTCAATAAAGATTTCATTCATTCATCTTCTATACCCGCTTATTCCTATTCAGGGTCACGGGGGTCTGCTGGAGCCTATCCCAGCTGTCTTAGGGCGAAGGCAGGGTGACACCCTGGACAAGTCGCCAGTTCATCGCAGGGCCACATAGAGACAAACAACCATTCACACTCACATGCACACCTACGGACAATTTAGAATGTTCAATTGACCTCACGTGCATGTTTTTGGAGTGTGGGAGGAAGCCGGAGAACCCGGAGAGAACCCACGCAGACATAGGGAGAACATGCAAACTCCACACAGAAAGGTCCCAGGTCCGGGCAGTTGAAAATGCCATTTTATTTCATTTAACAAAGCATATCATTATTTCATCATGCATTTAATTGTTTTGTGGTCCTGTGTTTTAGTGCTTCATAATTTTATTCTGTTGTCAAATTTGCCCATCAAAGTCAGATTATTAATCCTGTACATCAGTTTAAGGAAAACCAATTCTAGGTAATGGATTGCAGATCTTGTAGTGACCTGTTACAATGGAAAGAAATGTATACATAATAAGTCCGTCTGTGTGCCCGATATTTTAGCTAACACTAAACTTTCTGCACAACTGTCTGCATTGTGTTCAAGCTTAAATGAGTTAAATATGTTTGCATACCCAATTTTAAGTAAAATTACACACAAAAAATTTTGGAATGTTTTGCTTTTTACAGCTTTCCTTTTGGGGACAGAAAAAGGTTGCAAAAATGGGTGGAAAATGTGAGAAGAAAAAACTGGACACCCAATGACAACTCCAGGCTGTGTGCTCTTCACTTTGAGGAGAAATCTTTCATTTTGCGCGGTGAGAGAAAGTGCCTAACTTCAACAGCTGTACCAACCATTTTTAGTTTCTTCAAATCAGGTAAGAGCATGGCTACCAAACAAAAGGTAAGTGAGTCACACACACACCCACACACACACACACACGTGATTTTGATCAAATCTTTGACCACACATATTCTAAAAAATGTAAAGAGGTGTCAGAGATCTTTGAAGAAGACAGTTTTCTCGTGATTCAGGAACCATGTGACAGCCATACTGTGTCTGATGTACATGTAGAGTTCACAAATGATGTAGAGATCACCAATGATGAAGAGGTCACAAATTATGAAGAGGTCAGAGCAACAATGAAGGGATTTTACATTGACTGTTCAGTTAACATGTTCAATGTTAAAATATTCACATGAAAAAAACTTGAAAATCGTTACGGCAGACGTAAAAAAATTTTTGTAAGAAAGTGTTGAAAGTTATATTGAAATCATTTATGAGGATATTCATTATAATATTGATGAAGTGTTATTTCATGTTTTGTTGGCTGTTTCAAGGGTTTATTTAGTTTGTTGTGACACAATCTAAGGTTCAATTTGTAAAGAAATAAAAGTTCTTGTGAAAAAAGATAGTGGTAAAAGTGATATTAGTGTTATTTGTGTTTGTGTTTTTTGTAGTCTTGTCTGGATTTGTCCTGTTCGTTTCTGGTCTGTGTTTGTGTTCCCACTCTTGGCCTGCACCTTGTCGTGGTGAGTGGGCTTTTAACTAAGACAGGACAATTATATATATTGTCTGAAGCCAGCAAAATAGTCATTATGAGAATTATAACTGAAGCACACTAAATAATACACCATCAGTCACATTTTGCTTTTCTGTTATTAATCTAATGTGTGTTATGTCAAGCCTCCACAGTGGCGTGCTGCAGTCAGGATGAGACGAACAAGGTGAATGGATGGACGGATTGATGAGCCCAGCGAGCCTCCACCATCCACAGACAAGCCAGTCCCATTTTCCACCCAGAAGGATGTCTCTTCCATCTATCTTTGCCTGCCAGGGAAATGCAACCAAACATAGTAATTACAGATGGTGTTGTCTCTGTTAAAGTGACACATGAAAAAAACAATATATATGTATATATATATTTATATGTTTTGTGATTCATGTTCATGACAATAACAATCAAACAGATTTTCTTCATTCTTCCAATGAGTTTCGCAAACAAACATGGAATTTTCCCTGGATCATACTAATACGTTTGTAGATTATATAAAGAAAATTATAAAACACATTTTTTGCGGTTTTATATTAAAGCAGATAGTCAAACGTAAATGTAGCGTGGTAATGTTGCGAAGACACATTTATTTTTGTTTTTCTTTGTTTCTTTAGAAGCTTTTATTTTGGTATTCTGTGGAAGCACAACAGACAACACACATGTTAACGTCCGCTACGACGGTTCGCTCCGTATAGGTCTCACGAGCCACTTGAGAGACTTCCTCTCGAGCGTTATCTACTTTTTACATTTCAAAACACAGATCCATACCCGACTTCGACTTGAACTTATTAATCATGTCGTTTCCCACATTCAATTTTACTCGTATACATTTAAATATTCACATTTCTACTGAATAAACATCCCATAACGTTAAACGAACACTAACGTAACCGAGCGTCAACCCCGCCTCCTGGTAACCTAGCAACGGGCTAGCCGTTGTTTCCTCTTCGCTAGGTAATCACTCGGAGACGATACATTCAAAACGTAAATTTAACTCACATACCCTCGATCTCAGACTTCAATTACGAAACAGCCACACATACATTTGCTCTTATTTTCAACCATTTCCCCTTCTCACCTGTGGAAGCACAACAGATAACACACACGTTAACGTCCGCTACAACGGTTCGCTCCACATAGGTCTCACGAGCCACTTGAGAGACCTCTCTAGCGTTATTCCCCGGGGCGAACACGACCTCCACTGGTAGAAGTGGGTAACTGCACCCTGCTCACTGATCACTCTCACACACGCCACAAACCACAACAAAAGCAGGAACAGTGCTTTGCCACAATTATGCTACATAAACACGTCCTGGTCCCCTCTGGATCCTCTTTTCCGGTCCTCGCGATCACTCTCTTGGCTGCGGTGGGCATGGTTCTGCCCGCGGTGTCTTCCTTTGTCAGGGCATTCTCTGGCCCAGTGATTTATGCGGCCGCAGATGTGGCACGCCCCCTTTTCGCCTCTGTCTCCGCTAGTCGCCCTTCGTCGGTTGTCGTTGTTCCTGTAGGGCCGTCTCGCCGTGTCACTGAGGTGCTTCATCATGGTGAGGGAGGCACGCTTTATCTTCTTGTCCTCTGCATCGCTGGCCTCCTGCAGAAGCCTCTCAGCGTGCACTGCATGACGTCGGACCTCTGTCAGCCGGGCATCTTCAATCCCCACGCAGCAGCTTCTGTTAACTGCTTTGGCGATCTGGGGGAGCAGCCCTTGTCTGAAAGCAGTGATGAGGCTGGCCGTTTGGTTGACGGCAGTCCTGATGAACGTGGCGACGCTGCGGCGTCGGTGCTGGAGTGCGCAGGGTTGTACGGTGGTAGCGTTGGATGAGGGCAGGCGGGAGGAGGGAAGACAGGCATGTCCAGGAGAGGGTCCCTCAGGCCTGTAAGAGAAGGATACAGACGATTTGGTGCATTTGAATGCTCGTGTGTGAGTGGCTCCTTTTCTCCCTCCTCTGGGGAGTGTGTGTGAGTGTGTGCACCCTCTGCCGTTATCTCTGTCACCCCTGTGCTCCAGCGCCCAGCGCTGTTCACACGTTTCTTTACTTGTTTCCTGTCCCTGACCTCTGCTTCAGGTTTCCAGAATGAAAAACACCTTTCATGATCTTTGATGATTTGAATCTCCCACCTGTTTGGGTTTTTCTTTTTTGTAACCTTTCCCTTGGCTATATTCAGTTTATCCCGGAGGTTTCTCAATTCCTCCATACTCAGTGATCCCCCCTCTGGGAAACCATACTTTTCAACCCAAACATCCAACATATCAAGACAATCTGGACCGCATTTTTTCTGCATGTCGTCCACAATTTGTCCCCCCTGGGGAACTGCAGCAGCCACTTTGCTCTGGTTCTTCCCCATCCCTGTCTAGACTTATTACTTGTAGCTGCACAGGCGTCCCTGTGCCCCCTTTTTTTACTCAGGCGCAAAAAGGTAGAGAAAAAATTCACCCCTTCGGTACTTAGTCACCAAAGGTTTTGCCCGCTCAGCCCTCACCAACCTTCTTGGATATCTGGTGAGCGGGACTGGCCCGCGATATGACCTTGACTGGCGCGATATTATGATTTAGCGTACGTTACGCTCAACGTCATTCCATGCGGCAGGTAAAAAAAAAGGTGGTGTTGTCCCGGGTGTCCCAATTCCATCGCAAGCCGATCGGAGCCGATTATCACCCGGGTCGTTTGTCGGGTTGGTTGACCCGTTTTGTCGTGCAACAGCTGCAACTGCAAACTGCAGGCTTCAATTTACCGACGCCTTACACATGTGATGGCATGGAGACTGTGCATTGTAGCAACATCAGTCCCCTCAGAGAGAATCTTCTCCAAAACAGGGCAGATATTTACAGAGAGAAGAAACAGGATCAGCCGCACAAAGCTGAGGCTCTTGGTTTTTCTCATTGTCAATCTTCACTAAAGGACAAAACTGTTATCTGAATGCTGATTTTTTTTCTTTTTGTTTTACACATTTTAATTTATATTTTGTTGTGTGAGTTTCTGTAAGCGTATGTTGTTTGACTTTACATTTGTGTAGTAGTAAAAAACTAAACGTTTAAAATTGGTAATAGTTATTTAGATAGAGGCACCTAGACCCACCTGTGGGTCATAACACCCCCTCTCTTAAGAACTAAACCCTATTAACATACCTACAAACAAAACTAAACAAGAAAAACCTCAGTTCCCCTGAAATAAGAATTCCGCAGCTAGTCCACATGTACACGTGATAACGCATCTGCCAACACATTATCAACCCCCCTTCCTGTGGCAAATCTGGAGATTGAAGACCACCGCATCTACGAGGGCATTATAGTCTGTAAAAAACCTGACCCCAAATTATCATCAAGATGGGCACTGTCAGAAGGAGAGCCAAAGCTTCTTTCTTAACTTCCCAGAATTGACTCTGTGTGCGTGCTGCTTACTTGTGGCATGTCCCTCTACTTCTATGTCATGGTGCAAAACTGACGTACGGCGGGGGTGGTCAGAAAACAATAGTGGGTGGCTCTCAATTAATTTAACAATATCATGACGGGCTGATGCAGGCAAATGGGACAAAAACAAGCTTAAGTTATTCATAATTTCAGAGTTTCCCAGGCGCGCCGAAGGAACACCGATTTCTTTTGTTCATGAGCCCTCCCTCCGCCAATGGGCATGGAGGGGGCGGAGGCTCAGGCGACACATTTTTCCAAGCGACGTAACGCCCGGTTCACACTGGACGCGGAAGCGCCACGAAGCGCCACGAAGCGCCGCGAAGCGCCGAGCTCTTCCATTCGGCGCCCATATTAATCAATGTAGTAGTTCACACCAGACGCGAACAGGCGCGCGGCTCCCCTCGCGGATCGTGCCATGCATTTAACGTCAGTTCACTGGACGTGGAAGCGAAGCGCCGCCGAGCGCTTCCATTCGGCGCCGACGTTAATCAATGTGGTGGTTGCGCGGCTCGCGGCATGCATTTGTTGTTTCGGCGTCTGCTCTATTTCGTGCGCGAGCCGCGAGCGGTCCTCGTCAATAGTACAGGAAGTCGCTCAAAAAAACAAGAAAATCCGGTGAATTTTCAAAATAAACTAATTGCAAAATAAAAACCCAATGACAAATTCGATCATATATCATATTTGTATGTTATATTTGTCAGTACATTGTATCAGAGTGCGAGAGAGATTAAACACACACACACAGAGAAAGACTTGATCAAAATACGTCTGTTTGATCCTAGAGATGCCGGTCAATGATCATTATGAAAGAGGTCTTTGTCTTGAGATGGACACCTGAGTGCGTGTTTCTATTTATTTACACACACACGCACAAAAGTGAGCTATGGAGCGGGCTGGCTACGGGGCGAGGGGGGGCGATGACGAAAATGATTTATTTTATTTTATTTTTTTTTAAGAAAAAAAAAGAAGTGAAAAAGTGGGAGTGAAAAAAAGAGTGCAGCTGAGCAGAAGCGCTTGTCGACCGTCGCGGAGCTGTTCGCGTCTGGTGTGAACCAGTTGGAGCCTCGCTCGCGAAATTCGTTGGCGCGGTGCTTCCGCTTCCATTGAAATGAATGGCACGAGCCGTTCGCCTGTTCGCGTCTGGTCTGAACCACTACATTCAGTGCGTTTACATGGCACTAGAGAAAATCGAATTATTGCCTTAGTCCGATTATGATCGGAGAACTCACTTGCATGTAAACACCTTACTCCGATTATGATTGGAGTTTGAGAACTCCGATTGGAATCGGAGAACTCCGATTGAGACACCCAGATAATGCGATTGGAATTCAAATTTCTCTGCCATGTATACACCTTAATCGGACTATTAACTGGACAATGCGAGTGCGCATGCGCCACGCCTCGCTCTCGCGACTCATGACCGCACAACTACGTCGTCTAACAAAACAGACGGCGCGAAACAACCTGGCAAACGCGAATAAGAATGTTGACATTTGGAGAGAGGATGAGACCGGGGCGATGCTTTCTCTTCTAAAAGAGATGGACATATTAAAATAATGCGCAACGGAGACCTTTTTAAAAAGGGTAGCGCAGCAAATGCAGGGCTCCGGCTTTGCGCACCCCTGAACAAATACGTATTCCTTCGTATTTATATTTCTACCTTTTCGTTCACATTTTTTGTAAGTTAGAAGAATTTTAACTTTGTAAATAAAAGCACAGCAAAGACATGTTTTCCTGATTTGTTTTTATTTGGGTAATTTCGCTGTTATTCTGCTGGAAACGGCGTGCAGCGGCACCAGCTTCCTCCACGGTCGGCACTTTAATGAGCGTGTGTATAACTGAAAACACCGTTCCTTTGCAAAACCTGTACACAAACTCTCCCACCAGTCTGCTCCGAACCCAAATCCAACAAGAACGAGAGTTTGGGGTCCGTAGTGACGGCACAAAGCGTAGCATCGAAGTGTTGTTGTAGCCCTCCAACAGCAAACAACGTTCTTGTCTGCCTTTTAAAATAACCAGGAGCACAAGAAATAGGGTACACCTTATCTGCAAAGCAAGTAACACGTACATTATGAACTATCGTTCCATATCATAATAGATTTAATATGTCAACCGAAAGCAGCTGACCGGCTGAAAAGACTCACTCCACCCCCTAGTGTTGGGAGGAGGACCCGTCAATAATTTGAATTTCTCAACTGCATGTATACGGGGACCAAGGTGAGAACTCCGATTGGACGAGAAAACCGAATGATTGCTTAGTCCGATTAAGCTCTGCATGTAAACGCACTGATTGATTAACATGGGCGCTGAATGGAAGCGCTCGGCGATTCGCAGCGCTTCACTTCGCGGCGCGGCGCTTCCGCGTCCTGTGTGAACCGGGCGTAACTTTTCAACATTTTGACGTGGCAGACGCGGGATGATCGTTTTCTATCAGGAGTGTGCACTACATAATCTGTATCGGAAAGTTTGCGCTCCACGACATACGGACCAGAAAAACCAGCCTGCAAACCGGAACCGGGTAACGGCAACAATACCAACACACAACGCCTGTCTCAAAAACTCGAGCCACAGCTTTCTTGTCAAACTGCCGCTTCATTTTAGACTGGCTGGCGACAAGAGTTTTGTGAGCAGTTTCACAAGCACGATGCAAGCGTTCACGGAAAAAAAATTACGTAATCTAACACATTATTCTCTACTCGCTTAACATCGGAAAGCCACTTACCCCTTAACAGACGCAAGGGTCCTCTCACCGAACACTAAATCAGCTGGGCTGAACCTGAGGGACTCCCACACATACAATCGACGACTGAAGATACACTTTATGCTGCGGAACCATCACTGTGCTCATTTTAACCCCCCCCCCCCACACACACACACACACACACACTAAAATATACGAATTGCAGTAGGTTGGTTTTGTTGCTCTTTGTTGTCCGTTAGTTTTTTGAGAGTTAGTAGTAGATAGATCCCTAGATAGTAAGTTTGATAGATGGATAGAAATAGATAAGTTAGTTAAAGTTACACACACGCACATATATATATATATATATATATATATATATATATATACATATATTAACCTCTTTCAATGAACTCCAAAACATACATGGTCAAAATCCATATTATTATTATGTTGTTGTTTTTTTTAAATGCTCATACAAAACAAAAAAAAAGTGTCACATCCACTTGTAGTGCATTATTTTTGCCAGCAAGCTTCTCTTGTTACGACTGACCACATTGACCCATATTTTCCATATACTCACCTGAATCAGGTACCCTGCAAGGGCAACAACCTTCCCCGAGGTGATCGGTGGAGTGACGTGCAACCAGCACGTGATCGGTGGAGTGACGTGCAACCAGCACGTGACCTCTACGACGAGCTTCCACCCACGGAAGTGCCATAGGAGGACACGGATTAAATAGTATGGCTTGTCCACCAGAAGGCTGTATTATGGTGTACATAATATAAAACTTCTGCCCAGT
This sequence comes from Nelusetta ayraudi, assembly GCF_046127955.1. NCBI lineage: Eukaryota > Metazoa > Chordata > Actinopteri > Tetraodontiformes > Monacanthidae > Nelusetta > Nelusetta ayraudi. Next base: position 122,789 of record NW_027466258.1, read on the forward strand.
TCTGCTTGTATTGCAATGGTTGGTGTTCCTGAAGTTTCATTTTTCGTCCCTTTTTATTTTTTACATCCATGTTTGTGATGAAATAGTATTGTGAATCGCTAGCTCGCATTGCATGCTGGGAAACAGCGTCACTCAAGGAAGTTTTGGCTTCGCTGACACGGTCCTGAAGGGAAGTGGGTTTTAGTGCACTGGAACGGGATGAATGTGTTCAATCAAGCAGTACAAACCTGATTAATTGTCTTAATACTTCACTTTGAATGGCCATATTGTTTAGGATTAGAATTAGATGACAACTTCTTCACAATATTTGCAACTATTCAATTTGACCAGCAGGTGTCAGTAGAAGACGAAATTTCATGTTGACTATTTCCTAATGGAAGTGCTCTCTTTACTTTGGGTTTTTCTCATAATTATTTGAAGTGTAGGCCTGTAGTTGATGAGGAATCACGGTGTGCTAACGCTACTCAAACAGCTTCAATGAAAAAAGGGAGTGTGATTTGGGTTTGTGGTACATTATGACAATCTTGGACTTGCAAGACTGAGGCGACGGTTCAATTCCCATCAACGTGTATTATATATGTGTTATTTAGCTCATCTATTCTACATTTTAAATAGATCACATTTGACATCTGAACACTGAACACTTACTATTAAACATAATTTTTAGACTATGGGCTATTTAGTCTTGTTTTAGGATATAATATAATGCATTGCACAAACTGTCAGGCTAAGTATAGAGCTATAGTCTACTACAATCAGTCGTGCCAAAAAAGAGACATTGTCTTTATTTTTCATTTTTATTTTATTGTGTCAGCATTGAACCATACAAGCATGTAGTGTTGTCCAACAAGAATGTATGGCGAATCAAATCCCAAACAACCTATGAAACAATGGACACGTTTCTATTGCACTTCATTTTATTGAGCACTAGATGACCTCCTCGAGCACTGTGTCATTGAAGCCTCGAGTAATGAACCATTTTTTGAAACAAGTGTCGAAGCTTCAACAAAGCCTCCATCGGCCATCACTACCTACGGCTGCATGCTCTAACACCATTTCAGAAGTGACTAACTGCAGACTTGGGAGCGGAGGAGGGATGACAGTCAGGCTGGCTCGACTGCTCCTCCTTCTCAGCCGTGGCGCGTCCAATCAGCAGCCGACATCCAGGACCGCACCTGCAAGGCGTCATCCACTCTCTCTCTCTCACACACACAAAATAAATTGTGTTCAATCATGTTAAACTTGGTTGGGGCACAGCCATGGCTCTTTATATTTTATATTTTATTTTATTTTGTATTTTATTTTGAAGTTAGCGCTTTGCATTCTGGGCGATCCTCAGTACAGAGGAAGCCCATGAAGCAGGTGAGACGGTCTCCTCCCTGCTGTGACAGAAATTAATGCAATAAGTTGAGCTATGCTTCATGTAACTGTGTTTCAGTGTTTAATGTGTGCTGGTGTCTTTCATTTAATTTTTTTTTTTTTTTTTTTTTTTTTTAAGCAAAGTTCGTTTTTTTATTTTATTTATTGCTATTAAAAACGATTAGCATGCTAGCATGTCCATTAGCAGCACACAGCTCTCATACGGAGCACGTTGTCTCTGCAGGAAGTGACCAAGTTTCACGGAGCAAGTTATGGTTGTGTCCCATTCTGTTTCAGGTATGTGTGTGTAACTGGAAGAATGTTACAGTGTATAAAAATGGAGCTTTAGGGAGCGAATTATTGAAATTGCGAATGTCATTTTTTTGTATTTTGTAGAAAAATGTATTTTATTTTTAATATTATTTGTATTGTAGAAACAACAACTATACGATCACTACTTCAGTACAGAGGAAGCCCATGAAGCAGGAGGTGACCAAGTTTCACGGAGCAAGTTATGGTTGTGTCCCATTCTGTTTCAGAGAATAAACTGCTGCTCCACACCTGACTTCTGCAAGTCTTCATTATACAGCAAGCAGGACAGAATAGGAGAGGTCACTTTGGTGCCGTGACTCGAGACTCTTTTGTTGTGCTACCGATGCTGCAGAGCGACCCGGGGACTGTTCTGCTGCTGCTGTTCATCTGCGGTCACTGAAGTCGGTCAGATGTGTTGCTTTTGTGCAGTGTTAGACATCAGATAGAGGGTTTATGTACTTTTATTTGATTTTCTTTTTCTTTTTTTTCTTTTCTTTTTTTTTCAGTTTCCAGTCTAGGCCTTTTGTGGTTTCATCCTTTTGTTTTGTGGTATTGTGTTTTGTTAACTTTTTGGAAAGATGAGTAATCCTCAGGGTAATGATTTTGTAACTCCTTTTGGTGCTGGCAGAGGGAGGGGTTTTATGCATCCTTCAAGTTTACTGTTTGAGAGTCCTGTTCCGGGGGGTGGTGTAGTGTTGGGTAATCAGTGTACACCTGGGCCCCCCTTGCTCAGTACTGGTGTTATCCCTCCCCCCAACTCAGATGCAAACCCTCATGCCCTTGCTAGCCAGGGCACGCATTCCCCTGTCCCGGACAGGCACAGCATGTGTTCCCCTGCACCTACCCCTGATGTTATTGCTGCTAGTATTGTAGGTCAGATGGGTGATGCATTGATTCAACAGGTCAGCCAGCGGGTGGCACAGGACATTATCTCTCACCTCAGTGCATCTGTCACTACCCCTTTACTCAGTGCTGCCCCTTCACCTGCCCATGCTGATATGCTAGCCAGTTCCCCTTTACATAGTGCTACCCCTCGACCTAGCCATGCAAATGTGTCTGCCACAAATGCTTTTGACGTGTCCCATTTGCAATATGTCCCTCATCGAAAGCTGAAGGAGCCCCCCTGCTTCAGAGGAGACAACTCAGACTCTGTTTCCGTCCAGGAGTGGGAGGAGCTCATGAGGAGTTTCATTAAGAGGGGGAATCTGCAACCTGAGGAACAAGCGGAGGAGATCCTTGTTCATCTTGGTGGCAAAGCAAAGGATGTTGTCAGGTTTGGGACCAGGAACAGTGGTATTAACATCACCTGTAACCCCGATGCCATTTATGGTCTCTTGCGGAAGCACTTTGATTCTGTTCCGTGTTCACCACTCCCATTAGCAGACTTTTCACCACTCTTCCTGGGAAGGGTGAGGATGCCTTTGACTACTGGCTTAGACTGAACCGCGCTGTTGACTTGGCCATTGAACGTCTGAAGGAGCAAGGAAAGTCACTGGACAGCCCCAGCACTGAGGTGACTCGAATGTTCATAAAGAACTGCCCTTCTACTGAGCTCGCCATGACCTTCAGGTCGAAGACGATAGACAAGTGGACTGCTCGTGAAGTCCAAGACATTCTGAACGAATATAATTCTGAAATGATGTCAGTGAACAGAACTTTCAGAGAAAGGGTGTCAGTGAATGCTCTTGCTGCTGTCTCGCCACCTGCACCACCTGCTGAAGAACAGAGCCCACTGCAGCCACAGGCCACTGACCCTGATGCCCTGAACCGCCTTATTAACATGCTGGAGAAGGTGCTCCTGCAAAGATCTTCCCCAGCTTCAAACAGTCCTGTTCATGGTCCGACTCGACGGCCTGGCCCAAGGCACCCCAGGATCGGTGGGTTGCACTTGGAGGAAATGTCTTCTTCTCCACCATGGACTTGACGTCTGGCTTCTACAATGTGCCACTCCATGAAGAGCACAAAAAATACACAGCTTTCTCTTCACCTTTTGGCCTCCACTAGTACAACAGAATGCCACAAGGTCTGTCCAACAGTCCTGCAACATTCATGTGAATGATGATGTCAATCTTCGGGGATGAAAACTTCACTAGTCTGCTCTGCTATCTTGATGACCTGATGGTCTTTGCCCCAACTGAACAGCAGGTGCTTGAGCGTCTAGAGATGGTGTTCTCCCGTCTGAAAAGTCACAAACTCAAACTGGCCCCCAAGAAGTGTCATCTCTTGCGGAGGTCAGTAAGGTTCCTGGGACATGTCATTTGTGGGGAGGGGGTGATGAAGGACCCTGACAAGATGAAAGCCATCATGGATGTGGGAGAGGCTGACCTGATGGAGAGTGATGGTGTGACCCCTTCCTGGAGGAAGATTAATTCTTTCCTGGGCCTAATCTTCTACTATCAGCACTTCATAGCTGACTGCTCTGCTAAAGCAAAACCCTTGTTCAGACTCCTCTCTGGAAGGCAGGTGCAGCATAAGGCCATGAGAGGCAGGGAGGTGAAAAAGCGATCATCTGCTCCACCAGCGCTTATGGCGAGCGACTGGACTGCTGCATGCAAAGAATCGTTCCAGACCCTGAAGAATGAATTAGCTTGCAATGTCACCTTATCCCACCCCAACTTCAGTGAGCCCTTCGTTCTCGCTGTTGATGCGTCGTTTGATGGCATTGGCGCAGTCCTGTCGCAAGTGCCACCAGGTGAGACTGTTGCTCGACCTGTCGCTTTCGCCAGCAAGACACTGTCCCGATCACAAATTAACTATCCAGCGCACAGGTTGGAATTCCTGGCGTTAAAATGGGCCATTTGTGACAAGTTTGGTCATTGTCATTGCCCATTGTCCTACATCTTAACAAAGCCATGTTTGGACGCATGTGAACAAAGATGGGTTGCTAAGCTTGCCGCATTCGATTTCGATCTGAAGTATGTCCCTGGCGTTAAGAACGTTGTCGCTGATGCGCTAAGCCGCGAGCCATTCGTTCAGTCATGTATCAGTCAACGTCTGATGAAAGAGCCCTACGTTGCACTGCTGGACGAAGTTAATGGCGTCGTCAGGGGTACAGTGCAAGATGCCTTCCGGCTGACAACTGCCAAGTTCTTCAAGAAAGGGAACCAAGACCATCCGATTCTGATGCTGAAGCCCTTATTTTATTTTGAAAGGTGACCCGCAGCTATTTTAGGTCGAGAAAAAAAAATGGCCGAAATGTTTGTTTGATGGAAAGCGGGTCAAGCCGGAGTGGTTGGTGAGCCAAAAATTCTTTTGACCTCACGTTGTCTGTGTTGCCTCGACCCAAAAACTCAAGAAGGAAAATAAACGAGTTAAATGGAACCCACGTCTCATCAATTTATGAATGATGTAGTGGTGCTGGTATGACGGACGGACATTGAAGACACCTGAGCGTCAAAGGTAAAGAGCGGCTACATGAATGAAAACTGTGGAACTACACAGTCAATCAACACAATCAACACATTGAACACACAAACACATCACATCCTTCCTTCATTTGGCAGCAGACAATAAAACAGCAGTTGGATCAAAGATGCAGTGGAGTCCGAAGAGACGCCAGTGAAGGATCTCTGATCCAGTGGAGCTCCAAGCTGCAGTGACTTTACACACAACTGAGCATCATGTTGAGTTGAAGCAGCAGATCAGAGCAACACTGTCAGTCACAACAGGACGTGTTGACACTCAGTGGCTGGAACACACTGGAGTGTGAAGCTGCACTGAGGACACTGTAGTGGAGACACTGAGGACCTGGGGCTTCATTTACAAAAACGTACATGGATTTCATCCTGAAACAAAAAAATCTGGATGTTCAAAATGTTGCGAACGCACAAATGCACACCCATTTCCTTTGAGCGTCCCAATCCTCGTGGAATTGATCGCACATGAGCACGAGCCCTGCTCCTCCCTCGGAACACCTCCACATACAAAGCGTTGTCCCCCCTTGTTGGAAATCCAACATGCTGGTGGACTTTTGGAAGGACAGTCTTGAGGTCAGCATGACTAAAATCTCCAGTGAGGATGGTAAAGCTTTTGGGTTTGCTGTCTGTTGATCACTGATGGCCTGGTACAGTTCATTGAGTGCAGCGTTCCTCTCACTGCTGTTGTTGGTGGGAGGGATGTAAACTGCAACTAGCAAAATGGCAGTAAACTGCCAGGGCAGATAGAATGGACGGCACTTTATGATCATCAACTGTGCCAGTGGTGAACAGTGTTTGCATACCACTGCAGTGTCCCGGCACCACGCACCACAGATGTAAACACATGCTGCACCACCGCGGGACTTCCCTCCATTTACATGATGATGGTGATGATGATGATGATGATGATGATGATGATGATGATGATGATGATGATGATGATCAGACATTAATGAGTCTTGATTCACTTTCACTGTCTTTAGAATCTCACATGTCGACCACAACTTCTCTCTCTGCTCTCCTTCATCCAGTGAACTCTCAGAGTTTCAGTGTGCAGTGGTGTCTTCAGCTCTGCAGTCCAGCCCCTCCCACCTCACACTGCTGGACCTGAGTGAGAACTTCCTGAGGGATCCTGGAGTGAAGCTGCTCTGTGCTGGACTGCAGAGTCCAAACTGCAGACTGGAAGTTCTCTGGTCAGTTCCTGCTTCCTACTGGTGGACAGTGTGTGTCAGCAGATGACAACTGGTGTGTAACGCTGCTCAGTGTGAAGACTTTGAAGCAGATATTAAAGACTCATCTAGACAAAGTGGATGTTGTTGATATTTTCATGTCAACAATCTGCAGCCAGAAAAGACTTTGGATGGTGGAAGAAAGTGTGGAAAATGTCTCCAGTCACTTTGGAGCTCAATGGAAGTTGTTGATTGGTGATGAAGGTCACATGACTGAGCAGAAGATCCTGTGAAGAAATATTAGAGGCAGATTAATAGTGCAGCAGTATTTCTTCATCTTGTCCTTTGAATGTGTTTGACTTGTAACGAGACTCTGATGACTGAAAACAGCCACAAGCACACAAAGGACTCACTGATTATTTTCCATCTTCACTGCTGATTGGCTGCACACTGACTGACACACTGCTGTTGTTATTGTGTTGACAACCCACTGGCACAATGACTCCTTTGAGGGAATGACTCAGTGATCCCAACAGCTGCACATCTGGATCATCAACAGGGAGAAATGACTCTGAATATGACATTTACACCATGGAAGGAATCAAATATTGATTCTTTATTCAGGCTGGAGAACTGCTGGTTGACAAAGCTCAGCCGTGATTGGCTGCTCTCAGCTCTGAAGTCCAACCCCTCCCACCTCAGAGAGCTGAACCTGAGTTGGAACCACCTTAAGGATTCATCAGTGAAGGAGCTGAGTGGTTTTCTGCAGAGTCCAGACTGTAAACTGGGGACTCTGAGGTCAGTTCACCGTCTTCACTCTACAACTTCTATCACTCTTGTTGTTGTTGTCATGATTTTCACTTCACTGCTGTTGGAAATTCAATTTGCAGACACTTTTTTTTTGATAATGAATGAAAGGGCGTGTTTTCATTGCCTCACCTCGCCTCTCCATGGTATGGTGTTAGGGTGTTTGCACTGGCCACTACACAGTTGTAGGGGGCGCTGTTTTGGTACCTCAATCCCCCAGGGTCCGAGCAAGACGAAGCGAGTTTAGTGGTGACGTAGCGACGAGCAGGGCCCTGGATTGGCTCCGTGTCCGCGTCGATGTTCCCTGTCAGAGCGGACATCCACGCCAACTCCTTTGACACAGAACTTCCATGTCAGGTACATTTTACCGTGAATACAAGTAGCTACTATTGGTGTTGTACAAATACATTTATGTGTATACAGTTTTTGAAAACAGCTTTTTCAATACATGTTTACTTTCGTCTTTTGGGGAGAGGCAGGCGAACCGGGAATGCCCTCGACGTCGCGAGTGTGTTCAACCATATTCGCGAAAACGGCAAATGGCGAAGCGCTCGGTAAAGAAAACAAATCGAGTTGCTCCTGCGTGAGGCGCGGTAAGCTAGGGAACCCCAGGAGTCTTGAGGAGAGAAGAAATACTGATTCGTCGAGAGGACGTGGCTCTTGGCCGCGAGGAAGCCTCAAACACCGCGGCATATAACAAAGTCGTCCTTGGCTCGCGAGGGCAGCTATTTCAAATAAGGAGGCGTGTTTACTGTCTGTTTTTCTGTTTGTTTGTTTTTAAATAAACGCTATTTCCCGTTGTATCCGTCTCGTGTTTACTTTTGGTGAAAATATGAAGGTTGAACTACACATTTGCTCGCATGGAAAACGAAACAATAAATTATAAATGTTGCTGCATAAATGATCAACTGTGACTTCAGTGAGGGAAAGTGTTCTTTCTTGAACAGAAAAGCAACCACAGACCGAGCAGCAGGTATGAAACAACTTCTACTTTGTCCATCGCTGCGCTGTTGTGTATCGCACAGAAGTGATGCTGGGGAAAACATTGTCCCGCTTTACCGTGTCGACTCCGCCCACGGTCTCGTAATAACAGAGCCAATGAAAACGCAATCATACCGAGGCGAACCGTGGTGAGGTGAGGCAATGAAAACACGCCCTAAACTGGGCTTGAAGGTACAGTGGGTAAAATCCTCCCATCTAGTGGTCAGATTGCAGACTGCTTTTGTTGCAGATTCTGAAGTCGACGTTTCACTATGATGTTCAGAGTGATGACACCCTGGTAAAATTCCATCGTTATAAACATATAACAAAAATATGATTTTCACTTCACTGCTGTTGGAAATTCAATTTGCAGACACTGGTTTGTGTTTGAAATGAGTGGAACTGGGTTTGAAGCAGGGGTGTCCATTAGGTCAATCGTGTGGAGTCCTCGTCACTTCCAGCAGGTAGAATGGTTCAGGCAGGAACTCAGTGATCTTGGTCATAATGTACGATGTGCTGGATTTTGTTTTTATATGTGCTGGATTTTACAGTCAAAGGTAAATGAGACGAATCGGCTTCTGCACCGCTCAGATCAAATAAAGGAGACATAAAGCAGATTTCATTTTAAATCTGAAACTATAATAATTGTTAAAATCAATGTATACTTCAGATACCTGCATTCTGTTTGAGAGCAGACAGGGACAGCAAAAAGAGTTTGGCTGTTGTTTTCTTTAACTACACGCCAAACTACCGGGGTTGTTGCGTGAGCTTGCAATCCTGGCGTAAACTGACGGAGACGCCTCGCTCGCAAAATACGCTTCAAAGTCACGCACAGCAGAAGCACTGGACATCCTGGGAGATGCTGCTAGCAAAACATCTGCGTTCCACACACACACACACACACACACACACACACACACACACACACACACACATCGATTGTATAGTAGGTAGATCTTTTTGACTTGGTCATTTTAAAAGTAGCTCGCATGTTGAAAAAGTGTGAGCACCTCTGGTTTAAAGGTTAAAATCCTGCCATCTGGTGGTCAGATTTCAGATTGCAGCGCTCATTCACTCACCCTCTCTCCTTTGATGAGTGTCAGATTCTAAAGTCGACTTTTGACTTTGATTCTCAGAGTGAAGACACCCTGGAAAAACTCTCCATCATTTCTTCTCTATTCAGGTTGTGGAGGTGCAGGTTGTCAAAGCTCAGCTGTGAATGGCTGCTCTCAGCTCTGAAGTCCAACCCCTCCCAACTCAGACACCTGGAGCTGAGTTGGAACTGCCTTCTGGATTCAACAGTGAAGGTGCTGAGTGGTTTTCTGCAGAGTCCAGACTGTAAACTGGAGACTATGAGGTCAGTTCACCCTCTTCACTCTACAACTTCTATCACTCTTGTTATTGTTGTCATGATTTTCACTTGACTGCTATTGGAAATTCAATTTGCAGTCACTGGTTTGTGTTTGAAATTAATGAAACTGGGTTTAAAGGTACAGTGTGTAAAATCCTCCCATCTAGTGGTCAGCTTGCAGATTGCAGATTCTGAAGTGGACATTTCACTTTGATTTTCAGAGTGATGACACCCTGGAAAAACTCTCCATCATTATAAACTCTCCATTATTTATTCTCTATTCAGGTTGTGGTGCTGCAGTTTGTCAAAGCTCAGCT